>NW_024423675.1:3704468-3740945 GCF_017311325.1 Ursus maritimus
CCTCAATCCAGGGACTATATTTATGACAATTACATTGAGCTCTTTATAAGGCATATTGCTTATCTCTGTTTCATTTAGCTCTTATACTGTGACTTCTTCTTGTTCTTTCATTTGGGACATATTCCTTTGTCTCATCATTTTGTCTAACTCAATGCATTTTTTTCTATGTATTAGGTAGGTCAGCACTCTCCTTGTCCAAAAGAGATTCTGTGGTGTTCTGTAGTGCAATCCCCCCTGGTCATCAGAACCAGGTGCTCTAAAAGTGCCTCCTGTGTGGACTGAATGTTCCGTCCTGTTGAGGCTGAGCTGCTTTCAGCGCAGCTGGTTGCAGTGACTTGCTTTGCCCACTGTGGGTACGCTGGGCAGGGTTTTCTCCCTGACTGTTAAGAGGCTTGGTTGTGGCTGCTGTGGGCTCAGTGGTGGACAGACCTGGCACTCAGCCTAACTGTCGGTGATTAGCCTCTCTGCCACAGCTGCAGGTATAGTGAAGGGCAGGGCTTGCTCCCTGCACAACCAGCTAAGAGGCCTGGCTGCAGGAACTAAGGGCCTGCTGGTGTGTGGGGTTATCTCCCTCCTTCCCAAGGCAGCAGTCACTTTGGAAAGACACCAGTCTCAGCTGGGGCTGCCTACCAAGTGTGATGAAGCAGTAGCCCCTTTGGAGGGATGCCTGCTGAAGTAGATTGGTTGGGTGGGGCAGGTCTATAGAAGAATGCCAGGGTGGGGCTCACAGTGCTAGCAAGATAGATGGGCAGTGTTAGAACTCGTGGCCTTCTACAAGTGTCTGGTTATCTAGGCTGAAGAAGGACTAGAAAAATGGTACCTGCCGGCACTTTTGCTTCTAGAGAAATCTCCTGCAGATCTCTGCCCCTCTGGCACACATTCTGACATTAATCCATAAACCTCCTTCAGGTATATCCCTGGGGCTTTCAAACTGCGACTTCTGTGCTATGTCTCAGGCTGAGTTATTTAATGTTCTGGCTCTTGAAGGGCAGGAACTCAGTTTTCTATCACCCTTTGGTTCTCTCAGAGTTAAGCCCACTGATTTTTAAAAGCTCCCAGTGTTAAGCCTGCTGATTTTTGAAGCTAGATGTCATGGGGACCTATCTGTCCAGTGCAGGTCCTGGCCAGGAGTGGCCAGTGTGGAGTCTGATCCCCCTCGCTTATGTCGTCCCTCCTGTTTGTGGTTAGTTGTGCCAAGGGTTTGGTTCCTAACCACATTTCTACCCCTCCTACCCTTTTTGATGTGGCCTCTTCTCTACAGTTAGTTGTGGAAGATTCATTCTGCCAGTCTTCAGGTTGTTTTCAGAGTTAGTTGCATAATGTAGTTGTTGCTTCAATGTGTCTGTGGGACAAGGTAAGCTCAGTATTCTACTCTCCCACCTTTCCCAAAAGGTCTGTGTTCATGTTTTAGTGATCAGTAGTTCTATGCACAGTTTTTTCAAGCAATGAAAGGGAAAGACTCCTCATACATTTTAAACTTTTTGTACTATTATATGAGAATTTTGCATGTTTGCACTTAGAATCCTTCATATCTCTCCCTTCGTTACATCTTTTTAAAAAAAAAAGATTTACTGATTTATTTGAGAGAGAGAGCATGCATATGCATGAATGGGGGAGGGGCAGAGGGAGAGAATCTTCAAACAGACTCCCTGCTGAGCTCAGAGCCTGATGCAGGGCTCCATCTCATAACCCATGGGATCATGACGAGAGCTGAAATCAAGAGTCAGATACCTAACTTACTGAGCCATCCAGGCAACCCCATTCATTACATCTTAAGAAGAAAGGGATATCAATATGGACAATAAAGCCCATGCACCTGACACCTATAAAATCCTGAAGGTACCCAATAGGGAATTAAAGACCATTTCAGCAAATCCCCAAATATTTTCAGGACATATACAGATCCAACTCCTCCTTTTAAAGTTCCCCAGTCCTCCAATCCTTGCCAACTCTTTTCTCCCAACTCCTACCACACTTACCTCTATTATTCTTTCTGGCCCTTGATCACATATTACCGTGCACTGTACTTCAAATGCTTCATGTTTGTATGTGTCATTTCCAAAATAAAACAACTTCCCTATAGACAGGGACCATATTTCATGCTGATATTGTATCCCACATACCATATCCTCTGCCTAACAGAGTTCTCCACAAAGAGCAAGTTCTCGATAAGTACTGATCTAAGAAGTAATTTTAGGATAAATGTTAAAAACTTGAGTCAACATATATAACTTGTATGTTAGGAAACTGTATGGAATAAAAACATAAGTTGGTTCAAGAGGCATTTAACTGAAGTTCCACATGAAGGAAACACTGTTTAAAAAAAAAAAAAGACACTGAAATGGGAAGGTGGAAATAGTTATGAGAAGCTTTAAATGTTCTGCCAAGGAGTTTAAACTGCTGTGGGCTGCAAGAAACCATAGGTGATTTTTAAAGAGGGGAAGTCAATGAGTCCATTCATTCATTCATTCAACAAATACATATCATTGAACACCCCAAGTACCAGACACTTTCCCAGGTACTGGGAATACCACAGTGACCACAGGAAACAATAACCCCCGAGCTTATGTCATAGTGAGGGAGAGAGACAATAAACAAGCAAGTAACATATATAGGATGTCAGAAGGTGATAAAATCTTTGGAGAAAAGGAAGGAAAGGAAAGGGGTGGGGCACCTGAGAAGGAAGGCCGTCCCTGCACTGCACAGGGTGTCAGGGAAGGCCTCCCTTTAGGCACAGAGTCTGAGGATGCAGGGGAAGAGCTACTCCTTACCGTGAGTCCCACGGATTCTCCTGCCTTTTCCCACAGACCTAGCAGGCTATACAAGCATATTAACAGCCAGAAGGCAATGCAAAGATTCCAGTCCTGTTTCACACTCTGGGTTCTGGAACTCTTCCTCCCCTTAATTCTCTCAGCTACCCCACCCCATCCAGACACATTTCTGACACCATCAGGATTCTCAAACTTAGGGTTGGGTGGCAGAGCCATCTCAACCTCTCATCTTCCTTTGCCCATTTCCCTGAGCCTGGCCTATCGCCAGCCTGGCTTCTGAAGCTGGGGCCTCCCTTGGGCCTTTTCCTGGTTCCTCAAAATCTAGCCTCCTTCCCAGGATGCATTCTCAGTAGCAGGTAGGAAGCCAGTTCTGGCTCCCCTGCTGATTTCCTTCCCACCTGAACATCCCCTTCCAGAAACAGGCTGCTGGTATGGAAGGCAACAGCAGCATCTGAGACCACTGTAGGGGTCTCTGCAAACAAGAGACCAGGGTCAGAGAGGAGTATCGTGTAGGTGCATGTGTGCACACGTGGGTATACATGTAAATATGTAATTATGCATGCATGTGTGTGTGCATGCCCGGGTATGTACAAGAATGGTGTGAGAAAGGGGTGGGGCCTCAGGCAGGAGCAAATGGAATCTAAGAGAACAAGTGAGGAGGTGAGTGCTCACAGAGAAAGAAATGCAAATATTTGCCAAGAGAGGGAAAGTAAAAGAGGCCCAAAAGGAAACTCCACAGGGTATCAAGACACAAGGGTAAAAGCATAACAGGTAGGTATTAGTATTAAGATCCCCAAATGCTGAGATGGCAGGAGACAAAAAAACAAAAACAAAAACAAAACTGTATAAAATGAAGTATGAAAGAGGCAAGACTGACACAAAATTTGAGTTAATAAAATTCTACTTGTGTGCTTCCTCTTAAGCGTTTACTTCCCAGATCAAGGCTAACACAGCAAAAATACCTGGAAACAAATGACGGGACATTTCTAAAGATGAGGTTTAGAAAGAAAAAACTAGAAATTCTAGAAACTCTGTTGCCTGCACTACAAAATGCAAAAAAAAAGAAAGAAAGAAAGAAAGAAAGAAAGAAAAGAAAAGAAAAGAAAAGAAAAGAAAAGAAAAGAAAAGAAAAGAAAAAGAAAAAAAGAAAGGCTCTTGGGTCAGACCGCTGAGGTACAGAGCTAAGATAATGATCCTGAGTGGTCTGGCCAAACTACAGGCAAAACAAACGAAAACTAAACAGGAAAACAACGCTCGCTCACATACACAGACGCAAGCAACAAGCTGCATGGTGTGAACACGCCCGGGACCTCCCCGTGATGTTCGGGGTCTCCCAGGCAGCCCCCTGACCATGGAAATGAGGCCAGGCCCTTCCTCCTGTGATAAGTGCCCCTTCTCCACTCTGCTGTTTCCTCTGACTCGCATTTTCTGTTACCCTTCCTCTTGGAATCCTTTGACAATGACTCACACGGCAACAGGGCTAGTCAGCAATACCACAGCCCTCCATAGTAGACGCTGTGTAGGAGGCCAGCAGCTCCGTGGACTGTAGTCGGTACCGGTTTTTTCCTTTCTCTGTTCAGGGAGGATTTGCTTTTCAGCCACATTTCCCTCAAAACACAGCCCTGACAGGAGATGCTTACTACACAGATTTCTAAACGATGAAATGATCTGACTCTGGCTACTTGGTCATAATGAAACTAAAAACACTAAGATGAAAAAACAATAGTGTGATCATCACACCTACAAAAAACAACTTTATACTTGGGTGAAATCATGAGATCAGGAAAAAAAAAAAAGCTCAAACTAATATTTTCCAACCTTTCACTAACAGCTAGGGCTAAAACCACATGTTGTGAAGGTCTTGCACTGTGTTATTATTAGAAGTCACAATTCTATTGATACTGATGAGTCATTTGTATCAGCGGAAACCAAGAACTTCCATCAACATCATGTTACACACAGTCACTGTGGCTTGGCTTTTTCTTTATTACTGGTCAAAGCTGCTTCAGAATGCTTACTGAAGCTAAAAAAAAAAAAAAATAATAAAGAAAGAAAAGAAAAGAAAAAGAAAAAAAGGAGGAGAACTCCTCAAGGATGTGCAAAAAGCTTCCCTTCCCTGACTGATCTCAAGTTATTCATCCTTCTCAAGATAGGTTAGGATGATTTGATCAACTTGTATCTATAAAAGGAAGTTTATTTAGAAACCTCAAGAAAGTAACATTTCACACTTTCCGATGAAAATAAGCAGAACTGAACTCCAAAAACAAACAGTGAAACCATCTTTGAAAACACATGCCAGATTTAAAATGACCTGAGGTCAGGCTGTTGTTGTTGTTTCTGTTATTTTTTTATAACCTTAATAACATGCAATGGATATAAACAAACTCTGTCATCACTTAAGGGCTTGAACCACACAAAACCATGTCAGGCTAGCCACTGAGCACCCACTCCCCTACTTCCCCACTCAAAGCACATGGTCCTCCGGGAGGGAGAAGTAGGTCAGGTTTCAGTTACACCAAGAAAACCTACGTTAAAGGTTTCTGAGAGTTCCTTCTAGTGCTAAGGAAGAAATAACAACATATAACTTTCCCCTTAATATCATCCCCTTACCCTTCTCCCCTTAAAGATCTCTGGAAAATTAAAATGAAGTAAAAAATCCATTTTCCTGAGGGATTCCCAGAAATGCCATGATTCTTACGCAGTCTCTGCAAAGGTAGAAATGTGCCCAATATTCTACCCTGTAACCAGAAGGCTCTGATTGGCTGCTGGAAGAAGGGAACCCAGCTCAGCAGTGACTGCAGATCTGAAAATATCCTGCCAGCCGCTCAACGGCCCCGGGTGCTCTCCAAGGGCAGCACTGGGACTGTGGGCAGTTTGTGCGGCCAGCTGAGTGCCGTAACAGCTGCATGAGTCAGCAAGCGCTTCTGGTAGGAAACTGCTGACATGCTAAATTACTCTTGCATACAGGAGGTGCACACACCTACCCAGCAAAAATCAAAACAAGGTACATGCAAATTAGCAAACAGGAACCTCTCGACCCTTGCCGTTCTATTTTCCAAGGTTAGACCAAAAATATAAATAATCTATATGCCACTGCTCAAAAAGCAGCAGCAACTCATAATAATTAATCGTGGTAATAAACAAACAGCTCATTCTCGGTGTTGTGATATGCAGGACAGCTGCATTCAAATCTTACAAGCCAGTTAATTTTAACTGGTTTTAATTTTAACTGGATTTAACTGCTTTTCCTCCCTTCTGAAAAATCAAAATAGTTGCCCTATCGACCACAAAAACTGGTAACAGACCAGCACAGTTCCTGTTTTTCAGAGGGGACTTACTTTCAAACCCACAATATCAAGATGCTTAACATAAGTGGAAATTTAAAATTCACTGTTTGATGTGGGAGGCTTCAACCTGTACACTAATTCAGATCCCACAAACGTTATAGAGTAATTACACCTCACATTTGACCTACACCTCTTTCATCTCTGGTCTCTCATTTAATACAGGACCCAAAATCTACAAGAAAACTGGTTGTCTGGAACTCAGAATGCACTTTCCCATATAGACAATACCATGCTAGTGAGACAGTGTTCTAGGACAGTCCATGAAACTGTCTCCAAGGTAAAGTATGAGTGAGAGGTTAAATTTGCAATTTAAAAAGAGAAAATACTATAACAATAATTCCAAAACCAATTAAAAACGAAAAAAGCCTCTTGATTGACTGTGTTTGAGGAAGCATCTAATTAGAGGAAGATAAGGGGACTGCCTTCTAAATAACACTCTGGGACTTGGTCTTTAGTTTCACTCTGGTTCTTTTAACATGGTTTGAATGATTAATTTCAGTTTAAAATGCAAGGCGTTCTCTTACTTTGGCATAATGTACCATTAGAAAAATCTTTGTATTTTTCAGTTGTGAGCACTGATTTTTTGAAGCAAAAAAAAAAAAAAAAAAATTACCAAGAGCTGGAAGAGAAAAATAGAAGGAAGAACGGCTATAAAAAGGAGATACTAGCGATTGAGGAACAGAAGGAAATGGAGTCAGGGAGAAAAGAAGGCATGGAGGTATAACTAAACGACAAAGATAGAGGAAAGGCAGGAATTAGAGAAAGGTTTCCCACTAGACGGTGAACTTCCAGAGAGGGGTCCTCTTCCACCCAGCTGCTCAGTGATCTGACTACACAGCGAAGGAAGAATGAGTCCGGCAGGACAGTTCCACAGATTGGCACTAGATGGCGCCATCAACTCAACATAGCATGGTTGCTGGAGGAGGTTGCCTTGGGGGAGGGGTGCTACACAAGGCAGTTCGACTCCACAGCTAGGTATTTAACAGGCAACGTGTCTATCTAAAATAAGCATGGTTTCATTAGTCAGTCAACTTCTCCAAACATCCAGATGTCATCACCATGCTAAGAGCATTGGGCATGCCAATTTTTAAATGTATCAAGTTTTAGTAATAAAATAGGGTAGGGAGGCAGTTGAGTGGGTCCACTGCTTTTTTTCTCCTGAAATTAAACACTTAAGGATAATAGAGTATTTTGGGTTCACTGCTATTGAAATGACAAAAATTCCTAATTATAAACCAAGTGGCTTTTCCCTGAAGCTCTGTTTAAATGTCAAATAACACCCCATCTTGTTACATAGGTTCGTGTGATCAGAACTGGTGTTTGGCAGGAGGAAGGTGGTGGTTCACTGACAAACGTATTATAACATTAAAAATCACTGGCCCTCTATATTTTTAATATTACAGTGGTTTTTATCCTCTGCTTATCTATATCCTCTGTCCAGGGTTGTTTTTGTAAACAGCCCTGTCTTCACTCAGAGATGTCCTCCCATAACCAGTTTATGAGTGTGTGAAATCCTAA
Organism: Ursus maritimus; assembly: GCF_017311325.1. Classification (NCBI taxonomy): domain Eukaryota; kingdom Metazoa; phylum Chordata; class Mammalia; order Carnivora; family Ursidae; genus Ursus; species Ursus maritimus. The sequence continues at coordinate 3,712,105 of NW_024423675.1, forward strand.
CATTTCCACCTACAAAATTTCACTTCTTTGGCTTTGTCTCCTATTAATATGCTGACGCTTCAGAAAGAAGTAATGGTACTAGGAATGCTGTTATTTATACCGCAGTAGAATTGGTTTCATAAAATCCCTTTCTGAGATTGGTTTTGAAAGGCCACAAGGGGACTAGTGAAGGGCACTGATGGCTGAAAGGCAGCACAGCACAGAGTGCGGAAAGATGGAAAGGAAGACAGTAGAACTGATAGCAAACTTGCCCAGCTTTACAACTACAGAAAGGATCATCATCCCTGACACTCATCTTCCTAGCAGATATATGAAAAGTAAGGGTTAACTCTAAGTATGTCTGCATTTTTCTCTTGCTGAATGGGTAATAATATCTTTATAGTTAATTTCTTTTTTTTTTTTCACAGTTTGACTCTTCAGGGCTCATTCATTTGCATAATATGGAATCTTGAACCCATATAGATATTCTACAAATCAATGCAAGTAATTCTCACGCGAAATCAGCAGCTTTAATTTAAGCTCATCATTGTTTGCATAGAAATCTTTGTGCACTCATCTGCTTGACTTTTTTAATCACTTAAAGCCTCCAACAGTGACACACTAAGCATGTCCTCATTTAGCCATCTCCAAAATTTGAACTAAATACTGAAAAATAAGCACAATACATTCATACGCTAGATCATTTTCCAAATTGAGCTTCAAATGTATGCTTGATGTTCTAGCAGCTCCCAAGAATAATGCCTCTTGACTAAGGAAGACAACTTGGACGTCCGTCCCAGGGCAGAACTGAGTCAGCATTCTTAACAGTGACCCCGCAAACCTGAGGTAATCAGGGTCACTGCCAAACTAACTGCCTCGCTGAGTCCTTCAAAACCATTCAAATCCCCAGTTGAGAGTTGCAACATGCTAATCTGGCAAGATAATCTCTTCCTGAAATTGACTAGAATGAGAGCAAAGGTTACCTGCTTTTATCTGTTACTAGTAGCTAATATTTCTAATTAGGAGCTCTAATAGAATTGGTTCTGGATGAAATTCTTCCATCCTCAGTAGAATAATCTACCTAGTATAGGAATGGTTTCTTTCACCTTTCCCACCTCATCAAAAAAAAAAAAAAAAAAAGCTAAAAACAAAGTCTTCCCCTAACAAAAGGTAGGAGCTTGAACTACAAGAAAATCCTGGGGACAGAGCCATGGGATTCATGTTCTCTATCCAGTTCTTCTTTGGTCTTTATGTCACCACTTATGTTCTTTGATCCCCAAATGGACAATTAGACCTGAGGAATGAAATTATTAGAAAGTGAATCATATGAAAGACAAAAGATATCTTCATTTAAGTTCACTGGCACATTATTTTTCAATTTTATCTTTCAGATAGACATCAACAAAATAATCCAATATTGCAGAGTGAGTTGGTCTATATTTCCACTTCTGAGAACTGCTAGAGAGCAAAAAGGAAAAGCAGGGGGAGAGGCTGGAGGGTGCGGGGGGCAGAAGATCATGGTGGTTAAGAGAACAAGCTCTAGCATCAGATGCCTAGTTTCCAATGCCAGCTCTACCCCTCATTAGCTGGGTGACATCTGTGCCTCAGCTTCTAATGATCACACCTAGCTCTGGGTTGTTACAAGGATTAAATGAGTTAATATGAATAATACACATAGGAGGCTCCCAACACAGGTTAGCTATCATCAAAGAAAAAGAGTTTTAGCATACATACAGTAGTTTGTTTTAAATAGATACTGCCAGCGTACCTGGGTGGTTTAGTCCCTTGAGCCACCAACTCTGGGTTTTGGCTCAGGTCGTGATCTCAGGATCCTTGGATCAAGCCCCAAGTTGGGCTCTGTGCTCAGGGGCGAACCTGCTTGTGGATTCTCTCTCTCCCTCGGCCTCTGCCCCTCCCCCTGCTCATTCTCTCACTCTAAAATAAATAAATAAATCTTTTTAAAAATGCCTTAAATTAAAGTAGATAGACACTATCAAAACTCCTAAATTGTGCTAAGAATAGTCTAAATAATCCTTCTTGGTCTTCAGAGGGGTTTCATACAGAAGCTAGGCTCACATTTTCACTAAAGATCCTTGCCTAGGTCACACACATACCTGCCTACTGGGAGGGATGTCTGCGTAACTTCCAATCATTTAAATGTCAAAATTATCCTGAATATGTTCAAAATAAAAATGCTACCTTGAATTTTTTTCCAAGTATGAAAATGAACAGTATTTTTGGCAATTAACAATTCTGTTTTTATCAGGTTCTAAAGACACAGGTAAATAAATCAATTCTGGACTCTGTATACAGGAACCATTATTTGCCAAAATGGCCCCAAGGGTTATATCATGGTTTATGCAATACTCCAAAGGGCCAAAGATAGTAGTGAATTAATAGGATTAGGATGCTATGAGGAAACAGCAAGCTCCAAATTTCAGATGGGCTGTGATGGCAGCTCACTCTACAATTTCTCAGGGAGGGCTACCCCAACTTCCCAACCTGGTGAAATCCCCCCATTGTGCCCTCTGTGGCATGGAATAGCTTTCCTTCACAGAACATGGAGTGGGTGATCTGTCACTACCTAATTAATGTCATCTCTCCTACCTTTTTTTAAAAAAAGATTTATTTATTTATTTTAGAGAGAGCACACAAGCAGGGGGAGGGGCAGAAGGAGAGGGAGATAATCTCAAGCAGGCTCTGACTCCCCTCTGAGCATGGAGTCCTATGCGGAGCGACCTCACCACCCTGAGATCATGACCTGAGCTGAAATCAAGAGTTGGACGGAAGCTTAACGGAGTGAGCCACCCAGGCACCCTGTCACCTCTCCTACTTGATGTTGTTCTTCACTAGGGCAGGGACCAGGACTGGGTTTGCTCCCATGAGCACTGTGATTACCTAACACCATGCCTGCCACATAAGAGATGCTCAGTATACGTTTATTGATGGAATGAATGAGGCATCTAAAGAATGGCACTTCTGAACTCTTGGCCCATGTAGTTGTATCCATGTGGTTTTGTTGCTTAGGAAAATAGGGAATGGGAAGAAAATAAAAACTGCCAATAACGTGTGCATACTTGCTGAGTATGCACCTTCCCCTTGTTTTCATACTTACAGAATGGGAATAACCACTCTGGGCTCTCCCAACTTTAAACTCCAAAGTGAAAGGCTAAGCCTTGTGAGCGAGACTCGTGGAGAGTCTTGAGGGAACTCCTGAAGCATCTACGGAAAGTGACCGGGGAGAGAGAAGAGAAAGACAGTGCAAGACTAGAATTGATGGAGGACCTGTAAACTCAAAAAGATTTCTTCTGAAATGAACCTGGAGTTTGTCACCTGCTGGCTGCAGGCTCAGGAACAAACGAAAACAGTTATGAGGCGCATGGGAGCACTGGACAGTGGAGACTTAAATGCTTGGGGAAGGAGAAGATGAAAGCTGTCACAAAGACAGGAGGGAGCTCACAACCAAGCACCAGCTCTCAGGGGTATCGGCACTGTGTCCTACAGCCTTCAGGAGACGCACAAAAAGGTCAGAGAGGAAAATGACACATCTCAGAACCAGAGGACAATTTATTATCAGGCTAAGGAACAAAAGAGAAGTTAACCAGGGGAATATGCTGGAGAAATGATGATGATGAAGTCACTGGGGAAGACTGAGAGACATTTAGGCTGTAATTCCAATGACTGGAATGAACGAGTACGTGAAATGCTTTCAGATCGGGGAGATTTATTACTTTGGGAAAAAAAATGGCTCAAGGAAAAACAAAGGCAAAATTCCTGCCTGATTTGTGAAGTAGTGTCACTAGTACAACAAGGTTCAATTTCCATCTTCTTTAGAAAAGAAATGGTCCTTGAAAAGGACAGAGAAGCGATTCTGAGGATACTTTCAGTGTTAGGGAAGCTGAGCAGCATGCTGATGGTAAGAATAGGTTTCAGTTTTAGGTAAACTGACATCTTAAATTAACAAGAAAGAAAACAGTAAAGAGGGAAAAAAGTAAAAGGAAAAATGCTGACTTGGCAAAGAAAACTACTTTTCTATAAAACGTCCTAAACCAAAAAAAACAAAAACACATACCTCTCTCTCTCTTTCTCTCTCCCTCTCTCTCTCTCTCTATATATATATATAAAATGGGCACTCTATCTGAATTTACAAAATGTTAAGTTCACAGCTGGTTTCGGTTTGGACTCAAACAATTTGTAAATATTTACATAAAATTTAAAGATGAGCCAGGACTAGGTCATACGCTGTCACTGACAAAACAGGAGCAATTTTCTGTGGTTCCCAAGCACTTGTTGCTGCTTTGCCTAACATGGCTCCAGAGGAGCCAGAATTTTATCTTCTTTTCCCCCAAAATGCGCATTTTTACAACCAGCCCTGTCTTGGGCTCCTTAGTGCCTCTGGTGGGGTCCTATGTCACTGGAGCTTCTTTAACATCCAGTTAGGAAAAGGGGAGGAATGGGAGGCAGAAGCAGTGTTTGCTGCTGACAATGATGTTGCATCTAACATTGTTCTCTGTTCCTTGTACTGGAGAGTGGGAACCATGTCCTCTGTTTACTGTGGTCCCCACCTCACACCTAGCCACTGACGCAGGGCTGGACTGTGTATACAGGATGGAGATTAACCTTTAGACAGTCCAGAAAACACATACTGTGTTCAGATGAAATTCTTTGCAACATAAAGTGAGAAAATTCCTCTTCTGTAAAATGGGTACGATGCCTACTTCACAGGGTTGCTTTGAGGGGTCAATGAGATATGCACAGGTAAAGTAATTCACACTGTTTCTGGCACATAAGGAGGATTCAGTAAATCACAGCTATTATTTTACCGGGTGTTTTCAAATGTCAAATTCTCATGTAGGTCCTCAGGCATTAAACAGCCAGGTTACCCCATCTGGTCAATAACAACTACATAAAGAATAGGTTATTCAGAAGCCATGGATTATTTACCTGCAGAGGATTACACGGTGCCCATGGTATTAAGTCTTGGGCCTTTCATGTTGCATTCTCTCTCAAAAAGAAAGTTATCAGTCCCGGAGTGGGATTCAGTGTGAATTTCAAGTTTTGTTTTTCTTGCGTCTTGCAACTTTTTCGACAACTATAACCATTTATTTGGTGGAGACTCATAAATCGTTCACTATGTGCCAGGCCCTTAGAAAATAGCCAGATACAGAAATACTAAACAATAAGATGTTTTAACCAGTTCAGGGGCAGAAGGCAGGCTGCCTGCAGGCCAGCTCTAGCGACTGCATATATTCTCATCCAACATTTTAAAAATTTTGAGCTAATACTTAAAAATTAGGTATTCCACGTAGAAGTCCAGATATCCAGCTTCTCTTGGATAAGTCAGATGACATGGTAACACAAAGCCAGTATTCCCACCCATTCCTACCTAGCAACAATCGATGACAAGACGCGGAGACAAAGTAGTGGTTGCTTGCCCCTCCGTGCTACGCCCCCCTTCTCACCAGGAGGGTGAAAAATGAAAATGAAGGGCTCTGAATTCAAGAATTATTAAGGATTTCAAGATGATTAACAACAGAAGATTCAACCAAGTGTGAGATCCTTCTGAGCAGGGGAGGAGCATGCAACGGAGAAAGCACATGCCCACAAGGCTGGTCGTACACCACACCCCCTCCGCAAAACAGGAAGGGTATTTATTTCTCTAAGTATTCTGTCATTCAGTCGGCAATGAAGCCAGCATTTACAACAAGCCAAATACCATACCCCCCTGAAATCTGAGGTACAAAAGGTAGGGGGGTAAAAGCGCTGCACAGCGGAGCTAGAGAGCCTCTAGGATCCCTCTCCTCCCTTGTTAAGGCTGGATCCGCACCAGAGACACTAAGCGTGAGTTAATCCAAGTAAAATTAAACTGCTCCCAACAATATAGATTGGCCTGAGCCCTTTTGTTGGCATCGCAGGAGCCCCCGATCAAACATTCCGAGGAACAGCTCACAAGCGCTAATGAATAAGTCCCGACGGCTGTGCAGACAGTGGGCCCAGAAGTGAAGGGCTGGCCTAGGAGAGATTTGAACATGAACCTGACCATCTGGCTCTCTGCGACTCACTTTGATCACAAAATGAATTGCAACAAATTGAAGAGCACATGGCTAGAGTTAATTGTCTCATCTGTAATCTGAAGCTACTTTTAAGCAGTTATTATTACCGTCTATCAGGTGGAAACGTTTCCTACCATCACTGCAAAGTGCATTTCCTGATGAACTGTAATGGATCATTAAATTCCATATCTGAATAACAATACTTTGCACTTATGCAGTGCCTTTCATCCAGGGATTTCAAGGCAGTTTGCAAATAATTAAGCCCCTCATATGGCAGGCAGAGGTGAGCCACTGGAAGGGACCTGCCTGAAGACACTGAGTCAAAGGCATGATTCAATAGAAAGAGAATAAATGGTTTCCTCCCAGGCATTAGTGATGAAAAGTGAATTGAGGGGGAGGGGGGAGGAGAGGGTTGTTCCAACTCCCTCCCTCCCTTTCTGCCTTACCCCTTCTTCTCTATGCACATCCTCACATGCAACCTATAAAGAACAGAAAAGTAACTAACAAGGGTATTCATAATTTAGCTAAGAGTTCAGACATACACATGTATGAAGAGAATGTTTTTTCATGTAATCCTGGCATAGACGATACAAACTGACATTTCGATCCACCTGCAGAATCGACAGATACCAGAGGAATTAACACACTTAAGATTACCAGATGTCAAACCTAAAGGCTTCCAAAATCCAAAATGAAAATATTGCTCTGTATGAATAAAGTGCGTTCTAACAAAAGTACTTTATTCCATGGTTGTGTATTCCATTTTGGGGACCCCCCTCCCTTTTGAATGACATCCCAAGTTTCAGGAACAGCAAATAGGGCAGAATTGGGCAATCAATGTATTTTCTAAACCAGAACACTGGAAGGGAAAAACAATTCAGCCACCACAAGTTTTGTGGTGAAATTATAAACTCCTGAAAAACTGAATTTATAATGGAAATGCTGACAGACCTTTCACTGGAGCAGTTTGAGCGCAACACTGTAATTTAGCAATCTCTCTTACAGACTAAAGACTAATTCTAACAAGATGTCATTTTGACTCACGTTTATTACTACCTGCAAGAATGAAAAATGCCATTTACTCCGGAGCTGCCAGAGAACCAGGGTGGGGCAATCTCACATTTTAAGCAAGACGCCCGCTGCCTTACCAAAATAGCCCTCTCCACCGAAAGAGTGGCAGCCTTTCACGCTCAGCTTCTTTTATGTCAGCCAGAGCTTCGCGGCTCGACATGCCTTTCCTACATGTTACATTTTAATGATCTGAGAAAACCGTTATCAGACTTAACATCTCTAATTTTACTCTAAACAGACAAAAGCAAAATATCTCATTAGGCATCATCTCCGCCAAGGTTCCCACTAGGCAGAAAAGGATTTTTATCTAAAGTAATTACCCTTTTTAGTTAAATACGCTCAACAGATGAAATTTACACACAGAGTGCGACTGCAGCACTAGGCAGCGAAGGTGAAAACCGAGGAACGCCGCGTGTCGCTACCCGCGGGCCCGCCGGGAGTCTGCGGCTCAGTAGGGGGTGGGGCGCCCTCGTCCCTCCCCTTTCTCGGGGGCCACAGGTCGCAGCGACCGCGGCGACCAGGCGCGAGAGCTGCTAGGCGCGCCTTCTCCGGCCACAGACAAAACCATCAGGACAGCGCCGACACCGGAACTTGCCCCAAGTTGTCAAACTCGCCTACACGCGAGAAGGTGCTGGGGATACCCGGCACGTCCACAACCCCCGAAGCCGAGGGTACGCGCCCCTTTCACATGCATACACTCGGCCCTGCCCGCTTCCTCCCACGGTTCGAGTTCCTGCAAATCCTCGGCCAGACCGAGGTGGACGAGATGCTCACTCGAGTCCCCTCTCGCGGGCAGCTGGGGTAGTCCATGAGCGCCGCCCGCCGCCCTCTCCAACGGCACTGGGCGACTGAGCACCCACCCGTGAGAGAAGGAGTACGGAGCGATCACAGGGAGCCTTGGCGTGGGGAGGTGGAGAGGCGTCTCCTGGATAAACTCCTCTCCTAGGTGGAGCTTGGAGACTGAAGTGTGGGGAGGATGAAGAGGGTGTGTGTGTGTGTGTGTGTGTGTGTGTGTGTGTTGCACTTTGATTTCGTGTAGAATCCTGGGGGCTAGGAAGGTGCAATGTTTCCCAGTCTGAAGGCACGGAGCCCCATGGCTGGAGCTCCCAGGGACGCATTCCGATAACACGGTCATTTGCTAGTAGGGATTTCACCCAGCGCGCTTCCCGCGGTCTGCGCTGTGAGGCCCCCAGCTTGCCTCTTCCCGGGACCCTAAACTTGGGCTTGGAAGCCGCGCCAGTCGCGGAGGTCCTAGCTACCCAGCGGCGACTGACAGCTGAGCGCGAAGGCGCGGCGGCCGCAGTCCCTGCGGAGCAGCCCCAGGCGCGGACGCCGCGGGCAAGGAGAAGGCCGCCGGGCCTGGCGCTGGGATCGCGGGCCGGGGGCCGGGAACAGGGCCGTGGGTCTGACAGCTGCTCCGGCTCGCGCGGACGCGCGCCTCCCTCCAGCCCGCCCTCCCCACGTCTGACTTATTACCCTCTGCTCCTCCTCCCCCTGCTGTTCCAAAACACCCGTCGACGCGAGCAAAATACAATGCCGCCTCGCCTGCCGTAAACAGCCTGACGAGAGAGCGCACATTCGCCGCCGCGCGTCCGCCGGCTCGGCTCCCACCCCCTTCCCGTTCCTAGAAAATGCCATAAAAGCGGGCCGGGCGCTCGACCGGCGGCTGCGCGCCGGGCGGCCGCGGCTCCCTTCCCGCGCCGCTTCCCCACGCCTCCCCGCCTGCCCCGCGCACCCGCGCCCCCCGCAAACTTGCCCTGCCGCCCCGCCCGGCGCTGGGGCCCGGGACCCGGGCCCGGGGACTCACCTCGCCAGAGAACTTTGCGTCCTTTTCCGCCTTCTCTTCCCAGTGTCTTCCCAGCCTGCAGCCCCCTCCAGGGAGCCGGCACGGTGGGCAGTTCGGGGGTCACCAAAAGCTCACCGAGAGGGCGCACATCACATGGTAGCTCGTTCCCAGCCCCCCGAGCGTGCCGGGTAGGGGGAGGGGAAGGGTCGAGGGGAGGCCGGAGAGAAAGCGAGAGCCCGGCGGCAGCGGGAGTAGGCAGGCGGGGTGGCGAGGGCGGCGGCGGGCGCTCACGTTAGCGCTGCTGCGACCGCAGCGCGGGTGTGCACGGTCGCTGCTGCTGCTGCTGCTGAGGCGGCGGCGGCTCGGCGCTGTTTGCTCCGCGCCGCGCGGCTCGCGCTCTCCCCGGAACGCCCACACTCTCAATCGCTACATTGTTGACATTCGGCGCTGACGTCACCCGCTCCCCATTCACAATAACATTACGGGAGCCGGGCAGCGCACCTCCCCGGCCGCTGGGGCGCCGTACGCCTGGCGACTAGCGTAAGCCGCTCCGCGAATGGCGCTCCGGGGGCTGGGGTGGGGGGCGAAGGGTGGGGGCGGGCGCGCGCGCTCGGCCCGCTCGCGGGAGGGGGCGCGCCTCAGCCGCCGCTGCACTCCCCGCTTTGTGCAGCCGCGCGGCGGGGAGAGCCCCCTGCTCCTGACCGCCTGGCTGGGTCCGGCCTTGTTCGGGACTCGCAAGGGCTTTGAAAGGCAAGGGTTGGGGGCTTGTGGAGTGGGGGGAGTGGTGAGGGCTGGTGTGGCACGTGGGGAGGGGTGCAGAGCCCAGGGCCCTACCCCCAGGAAGAGAAGCCAGACGTCGTGACCTGGGATTCCTGGGTTGTCTGGCGTTTCCCAGGAGGGGCGGGAAAAGGTGCCCCGCGGGCCCGCACGAAGCTAACCGGGCCCCCTCATGAGTGGGGGTGGGGCGAGGAAGGGTAGCTTCCGACCCACCAGCCGTGTGGACGTTTGAATCCTTCACCCGAGGGCCTCGGACGGTCCCCCTGAGCGAGTCTGTGAGCCCCCACGACTTGTTTTAAAAGGGACGAGAGCAGTTGCGAAGTGTAAATGAAAAGCCTCTCTCTCAGCTTCAGCCCCAACTCCTACTGTGTTCCAGCCTCTCCCCTGCCTCTTACTCTGGAGGCTGCCAGGGTGTTGCTGCTGTACTTTAAGGCCATCGTGTGGCTGCCCTGTCAGAAGAAAGCTTGATGGTGGTGAGGATTTTACAGAAAGTAATTAGGACTTAGACTGAACGAACATTTGCAATAAAAGAAGGTTGTGTTAGTGCAGTGCTGGTGCCTGCAACTTTACCCCTGCCAAGGCCAAGAAATTCTGCCACGTTTCCCTGAACACCTATAACTTGGCCCCCTTGTGTACCGGCAGTATTCCATATTATTACATGTGGTGCTGATTTTTAATGAATATTATAAAACTTTGGCTCGCTCTACTGAGAGAAGGATCATAAATCCCCCCTGTAAAATGGGCACTGGCATATGCTGAGGAAGCAGTGAAGCATTGCCCTGGGAGTCTTGTGATACCAGCCCAAGTGTTACTCTGAACCACCTTCTTCTGAGGGCAGAGTTTTAAAAGGCCCCATTTTGACCGTCTGTGTGGAAAGCTAAGAGATGGACGAAAGGAAGCTGAAGGGGCCAAGCTGATTTTTCTAACAGCATTGCAGGCACTCTCATGTAGGTCTAGAACCACACCAAGAGTTTCTCTCTGCCAGCTTTTACGGTTTCCAGATGAAGAGAAGCCTCAGAGCTTAGAGCAGGTCTCAGTCTCCTGACTTTGAGTCTGGTGCCCCTTTTGACAGAACACCCTACTTCTGAGGTCCCTGTCTGGCGCCCTAGCCAGGACGGAGAAAACTGATTTCCCGTCTGCCCTGGCAGGGCCAGTTCTTAGTCTTGCGGATGGTGATGTTTCTGCATTCGTCATTCCTGTAAGTACGAGCGCCACTGCCATCACTTTGTGCGTTTTAACAGCACCAGTCGATGTTTTTCTAGAGCCAGGCTTGAGAAGTTCCCTGTGAGGGCCATGCAGATTCACTTCTTTACTGGCAGGCCGTGACTGCTCAGCTGTGAGGAGTTGGGCACGTTGGTGTGGGATGTGGAGGGGGAAGGAGAGGGATGCTACTGCCAGCTGATTTGTCACGTTGCTTCTGGTCCCAGATGGGTCCAACAAAGGCTGTTAGGTCATTTCAGTTAGTCTACTCGCCAACGATTCAGACTGGAGTTTGCTTCATTTGAAATTCTCACGCATGAGATGAGACAGCAGTTAGAGATGAAAAAACCAAACGCAACTGTGATAGTCATTCAAGGTGGTTGGATTAGAACGAGTTGACCTCTAAAGTCATGTCCAGTACTGCAATCATGTGGCTCTGTGGCTGTGAATAAGACAAAACCGTTGCCTTTGAGGAGTTTGAAGCCTAGTAAGGAGTTAGTTATTTCCTTTTCAATAGTTAGAAGCAGGTTACTTGAATTAAAGCCTATAAAACATATTCAGAATGATATGAAATTAGTACTGGACACTCTTAACGTACTACCTGAGAGGTTAGACTATGGACGGCCTTAGCACCCTTATAGTGAGTATTTGCTGGCCACTCCCTGGGTTTATGGTGCTGCTGTGGACACTTCAGGCATTTACAATGTGAAACAGATGCAGGTTCTTCCCTCTGTATATTCATGGCAATAACTTAAGTAGAGGTCAATTTATTTCCCATGTCTGCAATGTTCAACATTTTCTAATATACTTCCCCCCCCCCGTATAATTACATGTGTGCACTGATCCAGAATATGGGTTCATCTGTGATACATTTCTAAGCAGGATATGGTTTCCAGGGATAATAACTTTGTACCATAGCACTGAAATCAGTAAACATTATTTCTATAAATCTCCTTGTAAAGTAGGATAGGAAATCAGTAAACATTATTTCTATAAATCTCCTTTTGTAAAGTAGGATAGGAAGAATTATTCAGGAAACCAAAAATGAGCAAAGGAAGACAGAAGCAAAAAATGANNGGTTCACAAGTCCTTGATTTTCTTGCTCTCTAGCATCCAATTAGAGGATCTGATGATGTTGACAAGATATAATGGTTTCCCTTAGGCAGAACAGTAGGCAGAATTTTAAATGTGGTACCTTGAACAAGATGTAATGGGACAAAATTAATGTCCAATGAGAGAGAAAAGAGTGAGATGTTTAGAGGGGGAGAATGCCAAAACCAGGAGGAACAAATATATCGAAGGAAGCTCAGTTAGGAAGAAACTGAGTTCTACTCATTGGTCAAATTCCTCAGAATTATGAGGAGGGTTTATTATTACAAAATCTGATGTTCTGAAGAGTATCTAAACCATAAAACTTCAGCTCAGCACCACACAGGTGACACTTAGAAGAACTGATGAAATTTGAATAACTTTGGTAATTTATTCAACAAATTTTGAGCCACCTATTTTGTGGCAGGCACTGTTCTGAAAGCTGGGATGTTGAATTCTTTTTTTTTTTTAAAGATTTTATTTATTTATTCGACAGAGATAGAGACAGCAAGCGAGAGAGGGAACACAGGCAGGGGGAGTGGGAGAGGAAGAAGCAGGCTCATAGCAGAGGAGCCTGATGTGGGGCTCGATCCCAGAACGCCGGGATCATGCCCTGAGCCAAAGGCAGATGCTTAACCGCTGTGCCACCCAGGCGCCCCTGGGATGTTGAATTCTTATTCTAGTGATGAGGTGCGGATGGAAGAGGGAGACAGACAATGAGCCTGTGTGTGTGTGTGTGTGTGTGTGTGTAGTATATAATATATAAATATGTACATAACTATATACAATAATATATATATAGTTATATAATACCAAGTTGTATGTTATAATATCTGGGAGTGAACAGTGTTGTAAAAGCAAACAGAGTATGTAAAGGAGCTCAGGAGGGATAGGGGTGGGGCCATTCTCTGATAGGGTAGTGGGGGCAAGGAAGGCGTCCCTGATGAGAATGAGCAGAGATATGAATGAAGTGAGGGAGCAAGTTCTGAAGCTATCTTGAGGAAGGGCTTTTCAAATATGGAGAAGAGCAAGTGCAAAGACCCTGAGGTAGAGAGGACTTGGCATGCTCCAGAGATAGCCAAGAGGCTACGATGCCTGATACAGAAGAATAGGAAGGAGAGTAGCAGGCGATGATGCCAGAGGGATAGCCAGCAGGGTTATAGTTTAGTGAAATGAGAAGACATTTTTAGGGGTTTCTGTAGAGAAAGGGCATGACTGGCCCTGACTCCTAAGAGATTATTCTGTTTGTAAAGTGGAAGGGGAGGACAAGTGTGGAAGTACAGACTATTAGGAGTTCATTGAGGCTATTGAGATAGCCTAAGAGAGAGCTGATGGCTATTTGGACAACAATGATGACTATAAATGGAATCTAGATATATATTCAAAGTAAACCAGACAGGATTTACTGATGATTCAGTTGTGGAATGTGAAAGAAAGAGAAGTCAAAGGGAATTCTGGATTTGGACATGAACAGTTGGTTAATGGAAACTCCATCTAGTGAAATAGGGAAGGCTACAGGAGGAGCAGATATGGAGGGAAAACTCAAGTATTTGGGTTTGGATGTAGCAAATTTTAGATGCCCATCAGACATCTAAGTGGAAAAGTTGAATAGGCAATGAGACATGAGAACCTAGACTTCAGGAGAGAGGTCTGGACTAGAGATAGAAATCTGGGTGTCATCAGCACAGAGAATCTGGGAACATGGGTAGAGGAGAGAAGAGAAAAGAAAAGAGGTCTGAGGATTGAGACCTGGGACACTCCAACATTTAGAGTTCAGCGGATGAAGAAGGTGAGGGAGGTCTGGCCAAAGTGACTGAGAAACAGCAGCCAATGAGGGAAAGGAGAGAGAGAATTGGAGCCAAGTGAAGGACAATGTTTTGAGAATCAGGGAGTAATCAATTATGTCAATGCTGCCGACTTTTCAGCTTGGTCACCTGGAGGATATTGGTGTCTTTGATAGAGGGGAGTGGTAGGGACCACCCCTGGCTGGAGTGGATTGGAGCAAGCGTGGGAGGAGAGGAAGTAGAGGCAGTGGATACGGACCACTCCCTCGCTGTGCTGGGAAAGTGAAGATGGGGAAATGGGCAGCGGGCAATGAGAGAAATGAAAGGTCATTGGAGGGAATAATCCAAGCAAGAGGGGAAACTGTTGATGAACAGACAGAGGGATTTATAACTTCTGGAGGGAAGTTCTTGAGTTGGGTAGGGCCCGTTCATCCCTATCAACGGGAGAGAAGGCAGCTCAGGTACTGGGGTGTGGGGAGGCTGGACTGTGGTGGTGGGAAATGGGAGCTGTCCCTGTGTGAGTGATTCCGACTTTGATTGTGAAAGGACTCGAAGCCAGATGATCAACTGATGGTGGAGGAGGGAAAAGTGTGGAAGGGGGAGGAGAGAGGAAAGGTGTGGTCTAGTGCGGAGTGATGTAGGAGAGAGGAGATTTGAGGGTCACTGCTCAAGCTGGACGGACATGCCACTGTCAAGAAGAGTTCTTTCTCTTTGTAGAACATCTCATACAAGTTTTGAAAAATATCAGTATGTTCCAACCTGGAGAGCATTGTAATTTTCCCAAGTAACTAGGATCATGCAAAAATTTTACTCTAGTTATTGTGAAATTTGGCTGGCAGCCTTTTTCTTTGTAACGACCCATTCCTCTTATTTGTCCCATCTTTAACTTCCCCCCACAAATCATCTCAGTGTCCTTAAGAGGAGAGGATGTTCTTACGTCACTGTCTGTAGTGACTAGCCCAAGATCTGCTTCTACAATAAAGAATTGATGCCACTCTTATATAAAAATTTAAGTGAAATAAAACAATTCTTTAATATGCACAAATGGATATCTCTTATGCTGATGAGAGATGAAAAATTGGAAAACATTGGATCCTATCCTCAATGAACTTAAAAAAATCTAGGCAGGTGGTCAAAACTAATATAAATGAAACAAATGACATATGCGGTGACTTTGTAGTTAATTTTATTATTTAAAGTGGTTACTCATAATTAATAATATTTAAAATTATTATGTAGAAATCCTATTTATTGGAATTTTACTAATGTTAAAATTAAGAGTATACAGAAAGATTTTTTGAATATATGACAGCAAAAACTAAATGGAAAAATGTAAATGCCTCACAGCAGAAAACTGGCTAAGTTGTGGTTCATCTATAAAATGGAGTACCAGAGATTCATCCAAAATTATGTTGAAGAAGTATGTGTATTGGCATTTTAATGTTTTATTAGTACATTTTGAAAACAATTTGTGACACAGTATGATCCCAGAAGTGGAAACACTGTCTAAGCATGAATAGAAAAAAGTCTGGAAGGGTATTCAGTGTTAAAGTGGTTTTCTCAAGATGAAGAGCTTATGAGTGGTTTTTCTTTGTGCCTAACTGGTTTTTAAAATTTTTTCTCTAATATAAATGTATTACTTCTCTAATAAAGAAAGCCAATAAAAGTTATAAAATTCAAGACATGTGTAATTAAATTCTAATAAGAACTTAAGTGTTGTAGGTGTTAAGAGGGGGAAAAAATTTATGAGGGCTGGAGCAGCCAGGAAAGGTTTCACGGAGAAGGCAAATTTGAGTCAAATGTCAAGGCTGGGAAGGATTCAGAGAGGAGCAAATGTGGATGGGCATTCAACATATCTCTGCTCAAAGAAGCTTGAAAAAGTTTGGCTGTAGACAGAAGTAATCTGACAATGTTCAAATTATGTGAAAAGAGAGTCTTGATGATTTTATTCTAACAAAAATGTTGACATTAAATTGTTTTTCTCAAGCCAGCTAATGATTCTTTGAGGGGCACAGAATTGAGTTCACTAACTCTATAGCAATTTCCTCCTAAAAAATATATATAGTTTCTAATCTATTAAAAAAACAAAAACCTGTTTATGTGATAGAATTACACAAGGGCATCCAACCTGAACACTGGTAACAGCTACGTGTCGGTCAGCACAGCTGTCCTCTCCCCGCGTGTATACAGCAGGCGCAGCGCCTGTGCGAATGGCAGAGATTTGGGCCTCATCTGTCTTCATTTTTCCAGGATGCTTCCCACCTAGATCTCCCACAGCACCCCACACTGAGAAGCTCAGTTCAGTGTGTTCCAGGTGGTGGGTGCGTGCGGAAAGCCAGCGACTCACGCCCAGACTTGGCTCGGGCCTTTGGTGATCTTGCAGTTGGGTGAAAACATCAAGGTGTACTATTTATTCCAGTTTCACTTCAGCACCCTCTAGATTTACAGCTTTGCCCACGTCTGTCGTCGTCTCAGGCAACATCCTATCGGTAGGCTTCCTCCATCCTCAACTTTCTGAACCCGAAAAGAGCGGGTCAGGGAGGTGGGCTGTTATAGAGCATGTCTCGGGATTGCTGGTAGGCCATGGTTCAGAGAAAGGACCTGTGTTCCCAGACTTGGTGACCAATTCATGCTACCCGGAGTGGATGCTGAATCAGAATGCTTAATTAGTAATTTATTATAACCACTGGTGGGTTATTTGCAGGATAGCATACTTCATTCTGGAGAGAGCTAAATGAACACCAGAAATTCTTTTCTCTCAAACTTTTCTTTTTCAAATTCAGTGATAGAGTAAATGCATATCTTCATTTCTTCTTCTTTTTTTTTTTTTTAAGATTTTATTTATTTATTCGTCAGACAGAGAGACAGCCAGCCAGAGAGGGAACACAAGCAGGGGGAGTGGGAGAGGAAGAAGCAGGCTCCCAGCAGAGGAGCCTGATGTAGGGCTCGATCCCAGAATGCCGGGATCACGCCCTGAGCCAAAGGCAGATGCTCAACCGCTGTGCCACCCAGGCGCCCCCATGTCTTCATTTCTGATCTCACCTCTGTGACTGCCTCACCGTGGGCTCGTTTCAATCATAGACAATGAATTTGAAAAATAACTTATCTTGAAATAATTTCAAATTTCTGGAGAAGTTGCCAGAGTAAGACGCAGAACTCCCATATCACCTTCATCCAGATACCCCAGTTGTTAATATCGTAATACATTTGTGTACTCCCTTTCTTCTCTTTCTGTCTACAAACACAGTCATCATTATTCTTATTCTGAATATTTAAAAGAAGGTCTTCAACGGGATGTCCACCAACCCCTAAATGCTTCAGAACATGTATTTTTAAAAGGCAATGACATTGTTCTGTGTAACCACAATATAACAGCCCAATCAGGAATTTAGCATCCATATGACACTGCCATTCCATCCAGAGACCCTATTCAAATGTCACCAACTGTCCCAACAATATCTCTTTTTGCTTTCTGGCCCAAGATCGGATTCAGGATTACAGGTTACACATAGTTGTCATATCTCTTCAGTCTTCTTCCATGTGGGGCAGCTCCCTGCTGATGTCTCCTAGCCCCCAGCCCCACCAGTGGCTTCAGGGCAAAAGGGAAAAGGAAGCATGACAATACCTTGTTTGACTGTTACTTGATTCGATGTGTTGGTGCTCAACTCACTGAGGATTCATTAAGGATTTGTGCAATCTTTATAAGTTATATTTTTAAAAGAGAGAGAGAAAGAGAAATAACCAGGTAGAAACAAGTGTTTGTACTTAGTTGATAATTAACAGAAGCATCCCAAGTAAATGAAAGTGTCTCACCTCGCAAGGAGTTTGCAGATACTGTTTTCTTTGCCTCTTTTCTTCCCCAGAAAACTCCTACTCATCCTGCTCTCCACTAAGTGAAAATTCCCTCACCACTCCCCAGGTCAGATCCACTCTCTGAACCTTGGACCTTAATCCTTTGCAGCATCCATTACAATTATATTCCCCTTTCCTTTTAAAATTTATTTTAAAGATTATAGTACAACACATATAACATAAAATTCACCATCTTAACCATTTTTAAGTGTACAGTAGTGTTAAGTACATTCACATTGTTTTGCGGTCAATCTCCAGAACTCTTTTTGTCTTGTAAAATGGAAACTCTAGACCCATTAAACAGCAGCTCCCCAGTCTCCCCCACTTTCAGCCCCTGGCAACCACTCTTCTACTTTCTGTCTCTATGAATTTGACTATTCTAGATACCAGTTTTTCCACATCCTCACCAACATTTATTTTTGTTTCTGTGTTTTGATAGTAGCCATACTAATGGGTGTGACGTGGTAACTCATTGTGGTTTTGATTTGCATTTCCCTAATGATTAGTGCCCTTGAGCACTTTTTTCATGTACTTGTTGGCATTTGTATATCTTTTGTGGAGAAATGTCTATTCAAGTCCTTTGCCCCCCCCTTTTTTTTGATCAGGTTATTTGGGGTTTTCTGCTGTTGAGTTGTAGGAGTTCTTTATATATTCTGGATATTAACCCCTAATCACAGGCATGATTTGCAAATATTGTCTCCCATTCTGTAGGTTGCTTTTTCACTCTGTTGATTATGTCCCTTGATGCACAAAAGTTTTAAATTTCGAGGTAGTCCAGTTTGTCTGTTTTTTAAAACTTTTGTTGCCTGTGCTGCTGATGTCATATCCAAGAAATCATTGCCAAGATCAATCTCAACCTGCTTTCCCCTATGTTTTCTCCTAAGAGTTTTATAGTTTCAGCTCTTATGTTTAGGTCTTTGATCCATTTTGAATTAATTTTCATATATGGTGTAAGGTAAGGATTCAAGTTCATTCTTTTGCAGGTGGTTATCCAGTTTTCCCAACACTATTTATTAAAAAGACTGTCCATTCCCCATTGAATGGTGTTGGCATTCTTGTCAAAGATCATTTAACCATATGTACAAGGGTTCATTTCTGGGCTCTCTATTTTATTCCATTGGTGTATATGTCTGTTTTCGTGATAGTACAACATTGTTTTGGTTACTGTAGATTGGTAGTAAGTTTTAAAATCAGGAAGTGTGAGACCTCCAACTTTGTTCTTCTTTTTCGAGATTGTTTTGGCTCTTTGAGGTTCCTTGAGATTCCATATGAATTTTAGGATGGATTTTTCTTTTCTGCAAAAACTACCATTGGGATTTTGATAGGAATTGCAGGAAATCTATAGATCACTTTATGTGGTATTGATGTCTTAACAACATTAAGTCTTTCAATCCATGAACACAGGATGCCTTTCTATTTATTTGTGTCCTCTTTAATTTCTTTCAGCAACATTTTATAGTTTTCAAGTGTACAATTCTTTGCCTCCTTATTTAAGTTTATGCCTAAGTATTTTATTCTTTTGATGATATTGTAAATAGAATTGTTTTCTTAATATCTTTTTTGGACTGTTTATTTTCTTTTTTCCTATTTGGAGTGGAATGATTTGTTCAATTTTTATCTCTCTCTGGGCTAGAAGGTTCAGGAGTGTAGAAACAGTGTCTGGTTTTGCCCACAGCTGTACCCCAAGGCCTCTGTGTAGCAGTAGTCACTAAGTACATGTTAAATAAATACTTGTTAATTTTTTCTAGTAGTGTCAGGCTGGTTCAGTAGACTTACTGTCTATTTTTATATGTGAATAAAGAGTATACTGAGGCTGAATCATTTACCTTGACTGTCTTTTGAGTCCTCCTCCCTTTAAAAAAATTACCTAATATTTACTTAGTGCTTACTATATGCTACACATCTTTGTATAAGCTACTTTATTTCTCATAGCAATTCAGTGACGTGGGCATAGGGTCAGGATAAACTTCGTTGACAGATTCTCTCTCCTCTCCCTCTGCCCCTCCCCACCATGCTCTCACTCTCTAAAATAAATAATCTTTGAAAAAAAAAAGGATATTGTATGTCAATTGCTTTAGCACATAGTAAGTGCTTACTATATCCTAGCAATCACTATCTCAACTTTGCAAATGTAGGAGCTGAGGTTTAGTTAAAAAGGATAAGTTGCCCATGATCACACCAAGGCAGTCTAGAATCCCTCAGTACTTAAGCCCTGCATTAAAGTGCTTCCTTTGTACACCATTCTCCTCTGTATCTGAGACCAGGCAGTGAAGAAAGTCATAAGTCCCTGAGGGATAAAATGTTTAAGGAATTTGCAAGAAATGGCACCTCCCAGGATGTCAGATCAGAGTGCACAGGAATGGCCTTTTCATCCTTCAGAAATGCAATTGGAACTCCTGGAGAGACTCAGGGTGTCCTGAAGGGAAATCTGACTCCAAAGATCAGAAGTCTTCTCTCAGTAGATCAAGTTCTATCTATTGACTGGCAGTGCAGACCGGCCATATGGCCGGCATGGCTCAGGCAGACCCATCCTAGAGTGGGGAGATCTTTAGGGAAGGGAGGGGAACTCCTGGTACTATTCCATGATGGAAGAAGAGGTTGGAGTTTGGCTCATCCTCCCTCTGTGCACAGACTTCACTGTCATTATGGGCATACCATCCTCATCTTTGCCCTGATTCCAGTGATTCCAGGGCTTTGGAGGAATAGAAGTGGTCTTGCCCTTCAGAAAAGACTGGGGCCCTAGTTCCAGACCCCCAGGGGAAACAGTGACCGTGACAATGGTCACATTCTCAGTGGGTTTACAAATCAGTGGCTAACAGTTGTTGAGCACTCACTGTTCGTAGTGCTTTATCTGCAATATTTTATTTTATCCTTGGGTAACCAACCCCTTCCAGGATGCCCAGGACCTTTCCAGTTTCAGCACTGAAAATGGAGCATCCTGGGAAAGCCTTTCAGTCCTGGGCAAACCAAGAGCGTTGGTTACTCTCTTTTATCTTCACAACCACCCTGTGAAGTGGGAAACTTGGCACAGAGGAGTGGAGAGCTTTCCTAAAGATGCATCCCCAGCGAGTATCAGAGGCAGGATTTGAACTCATGAAGACTGACTCCAGGGCTTGTTCTCCCAACCAATACACAATGCTGCCTGAACCAGTAAAAGCAGCCTCTGCCAGTAAATGCTTGGGTTTGGTCCAGATACCAAATGGATGGCAAATAGTACTGGCAGCTGTGGGGGAAATAGTAAATTGTGCAATATGAAATTTCCCAAAATTAAAAATGGAAACTCATACTCTATTGCTGACAAAATGCCAAAGAATGCTTTCGAGACTCAACCGGCTCTTAGTTTTGATGCCTTACTTTGTTCTAATTTTGGTTGTGCCTTTTATTTTGGTGAGAGTAGGGA
This sequence comes from Ursus maritimus, assembly GCF_017311325.1. NCBI lineage: Eukaryota > Metazoa > Chordata > Mammalia > Carnivora > Ursidae > Ursus > Ursus maritimus. Next base: position 3,733,096 of record NW_024423675.1, read on the forward strand.
ATAGGGACAGAGCAGCATTGTTGGCAGGTAGCTTTAAGGTGGGGGGTGGAAAATGAGATTACCATTCTCTTTAAAGGGCTTCCACATCCTCCACTTCCTCTGTCATCTCTATGGAACATTGCCCACTCTGCTGCCACCTTATCTGCCAGTCTTCTTTTGCTTCTTTGCTTCTCCTGTTCTTCCACGTCCTGTGCAGTTCTTCTCTGCAGCATTTTTACCACTTTTTTCTCCTCCCCTCTCCCGTGCCCAGGCACACCACCTTGGTAATGCAACATGCAGTCCGCAGCATGTAGGTGTCAGTTCTCCATGGTCAACCTAGATCCTTTCACTCCTGAAATTGCATTGAGACTCTCTCTCTGGTACAACTAGCACCGGCTGTGGCATCCTGGAGTCCTGTGTTCTAACTTCTGCTCTGTAACTTCCTAAACACCTCAGTTAACTTTGATGCACCTGTTTCTTCGTTGCTAAAACTATGATTATAACTCTACTTGGGCAGTCACGAGAGATTCAATGAGATGACAAGTATGACAGCAACCAGTGAAGCGTCTTGAGCATCCAGAGTGCTGGATTAGCTATACTTTCCGTGGCTCTGGGGCCCATCTGAAACCTGATTCAGACCAAAAGTGGGCAGGATGACCCATGCCGACTGAAGAAGAGTGTGAACCAGTTATCAGGACAGGCCCGCAGATAGGGAAGGAAGGGACATGGGACAAAAGAAAAAAAAAGAAAAGAGAGAGAGAGAGAGAACCAGTCACACATGCAAACACCAGCAACTTGGTGATTTCTTGGAGGTCAAAGTAGGGATGGAGTTGTTTCTATCTTGAATCTTTTAATTTTGTTGCTTAATTATATTATTTTTCTACTTGCAAGAAATAAAGACCTATTCAAGGCAATGGAAAAAAGGGGTGGGGGAAATTATTTTAAGAAACATATGGACTCAATTTGGAGCTAGAATTTCAAAGCTGTCGATAGTCTTTGGGTCAGTCTCTCAAGGGCTCTGTGGTCTCTGCTTTTCTCTGAATGTCTCTGCTCCAGTCTCCTCACTACTGACCAGCTTTCTCTGCTAACTTGGGAAACCCTGATGTCCCCTCAGACCTACTAGCAGGAGTTTCCTTGAGCAATTTATCCCTGGATTCATTGTGTTCATAGTTACTACTTGCCAAGTAGCAAAATCTCAGCTCTGTCCCTTCTCAGGGTATGTGTGGCTTGTTTAGTTCCTGTATTACTCAGCGTTCTCTAGTGAAACCGGACCAATAGGAGATAGATACCTATATAGATAAAGATATAGATATAAGATTTATTCTAGGAATGGTTCACCTGGTTATGGAAGCTCAGAGGACCTACAATCTATTATCTGTGAGTTGGAAAAGTGGGCAAGCCAGTGGTATAATTCAGTTGGCATGTGAAGGTCCAAGGACCAGGAGCTCTGATGTCTGGGGGGGCAGGCGAAGATGACTGTCCCACCTCCAGGGAGAGAGAGAGCAAATTCCTCCTTCCTGTACCGTTTTGTTCTATCCAGGCCCTCAAGGGACTGGGTAGTGCCCGTGAACATTGGAAAGGCTGATCTTCTTTACTCAGTTTACTGATTCAAATGCTAACCTTGTCCAGAAACGTTCCCATGGACACACCCAGAAATGATGTTTTAACCAGCTCCCTGGGCCTCCCTCAGTCCAATTAAATTGACACATAAAATTAACCATCGCAACTTCTCAGCTCTGCCCTCTGGCTGCCACTTTAGCCCTCACTAAAGGATTGCAGTGGCATGCCCAAGCTGCTCCCCAGTGGAGCTGACCAGCCCCCTGTCCCCCAAGACATCCACTTACTCATTTGTGTGCTGCTCTCTTCTTGTGAAATGCCTTCTTCTTCTAGTCTCCTCTGGTCTAGGCAATTCGCAGATGGGTGTGTACCATGGCAAACAATGCAGCTTATTTCAGTTGTCTTATGTATACCCCTCCAGAGTGGGAGGAAAGGTCAGATTGTGAAGGAGAGCCTCACACCAGACCTAAAACCACTCTTTTTTCCCCAGTACCCAAGCTCTCATGTCTTCTTCCAGCCCACCTTACTGGATTTCTCCGTTGCTTTTTTCCACTCAGGGATTCCGAGATCGCTGCCTGCAGTATAGCCTCTGTTACTCATCTGTCCTTCCTTGGCTGGTTAGACATGCTTGTGCAGGTGCAACCCCAGCAAAACCAGGGGATGTTGTCAGATGCTTACTGAAGGGTCCTCGCACATTCTGTGAACAGGCAGTGAATCTCTGAGGCTCTTCATACTTCACACACAAGCCTGTCTGAGTCTCAGCTTGGAGCCCAGCCAAGATAACCCCTTAGGCTCATAATTTCTGTTGCCCAATAATTGTAGGAGTAAATGTTGTCCTTTTCAAGGTTGTGACTGTTCCTCAGGACATCTTTATGTGTATCTTTTCACCTTAAGCTCCTATCGCCTATTTTCTTATTTGCAAGGTCTTTCTTAGCTCAAATTTGTGAGAGAAGAAATCTGATTGGCCTGACTTATCTTTTAGCGCAGGTTGATGGCCAGGCAACAGATTGGCTGCCTTGGATGGGCCAGTTAGTGGGGAGGGTGGATGGAGAGAAGCGAAACATGTCATGAGGGACAAATCCGAGTCATCGAGGCCTTTCCCCTCCAGCAACCTATGTGCACAGGTCATTCTCTCTTTATAGGTGCTATCGGTGGATTGACACAGTGATCAATATCTCAAATACATTTATTTATTTATTTATTTATTTATTTATTTATTTATTTATTTAAGTCACTCTATTCATTCACACATCAAATGTTTTGAGAATCTACTTTGTGCCAAGTCACATAGTAGATGCAGATAACGTTCATATTTTTAAAATGAGCCGTTCTTTGAAATATCAACTTGGGACCCAGCTTCCCCCACCCTTACATACATTAAAACTTTTAACTCTGGTGTGTTTTATCTTTTTTTTTTTTTTTTTTTTCTTCTCAGGATGTGAGAAGTACTACAGAGGAGAAGAGTGTTTGGGGGACATCCTGTGTTGTTATCTAAGTCTGTGTTTTTGTCACTTAGATGGTCCCCATGTAGATTTAAGTACCATAAAATTTCACACAGATAAATAATGATTCACAGCTTCAGAAGAATACTGCTGTGTCCTTTTAGGCTGCCTTTCGTAATAAGACTTCAACTGCTCTTAAACGCTAACTAAATCTCATTAACATTATCTCCAACACGTTAATAGGAAAAACAGGTCTGTAGAACAGTGACATTTTATGATTAAAAACACATTTATTTAAATGGTTGAATTGCCTCCATTTGAATATTGCCCACTGCTTCCACAATAATAGAAGTTTTTTACAGATGCTTTTTAATAGGTAACCTCTGCCATAGCTCTACCAACAGTATAAAACCTTGAATAACAAGCCTTGAGTTGATATGTGCTAATTGCTTATCAGAAATTACTCAGTTGTAGCCCATCACTGCTAAAATTACTTTGAAAGAGAAAAACAGGCAATTTTGGTAGGTGCATTAATGCCACTGGGCCACTAATGTCACATTTAGTATTCCAAACTAGTAACTGTCATGGTCTGAGTCCGTGCTGATCCAAAGGTATCCTATGTTCACCCAAAGAGGAGGGTACAGAGAGAAGCTGTCCCAGATGCAGCATCAAATGCAATAAAATCACTTTATTATTGCTTTATTCAAAATCATGAACATATCAAAGCACTCCTGTTCTTTAGCTGAATAGACACACTCTGTATTCTGTTGTAAAAAAAATATCAGATAATCAAAACCTTACTAACTTGAAGTTTTGTGGAGTGGTGTGTGTGTGTGTGTGTGTGTGTGTGTGTGTGTGTGTCTGTGGTAATACTCTTGCTTTTGATCTCAGATAAATGAGGCTACATTTTGTAACCAACTCTGTGGTGTGGTAGTGCCGTAGTTTGTCTTGAACAAGGCTCAAAATGTTTTATAGTTAATTGGTTCTATTTAGGGTTGAAATAATCCACTGCGGAACACCACGTGTGTGGCAGTTTGATGACTGAGAGGGTAGAGCCAGTGAAATAAGTGCATGGACTTCCCCAAACTCCAGTGCAATCGGGATGCTTGGGTTAGGCAGAGAGGGTCCACAACTGCTGCCTACAGAGATGTCCCCTTGCAGGCTGAGAGGTTTAGGAAAAACACAGCCCTCTCTTGGCTTGAATAGAGGCACAGGGCTGGGGCAGATGGCATTGGAAGAGGGCAACCAGGGGCGCCTGGGTAGCGCAGTCGTTAAGCATCTGCGTTCAGCTCAGGGTGTGATCCCGGCGTTCCAGGATCGAGTCCCACATCGGGCTCCTCCACTAGGAGCCTGCTTCTTCCTCTCCCACTCCCCTGCTGTGTTCCCTCTCTCTCTCGCTGTCTCTCTGTCACATAAATAAATAAAATCTTTAAAAAAAAAAAAAAAAGGAAAAGGGCAACCAAAAGGCAAAGGACAGGATGAGGTAAAATGAAACATTGACTCACTATGATAAGGACAGTGGCTCGGAATGACTTACATTTCCCTTCTTTGCCAGCACTTTTATCATATCTGTTTGGCTTGTATAACTGGAAAGGGCACTGCTAGACCCAGATTCTGATGATATGGTCTCGGGCTCTCTCGCAGCTCCGTTTCCCTCTTTGTTGTTCTCATACTCAAGCAAGCGCTCTCTCTGTGAAGGGAAAGGTAATCACCAACAGCTTCGGGCTCACACGGTCCTCACTGTTCGACATTTTTGTCAGGGCAACAACACTTTCTTTTCTAGGGTCCGTATATCAAGCCTTTAAACAGCACCCCCCCCCCGGGGTCACATGCCCATGCCATGGACCCATCATTTAGGAAAGGGAGATAGAAACCATGATTGGCACATTACCATCTTGAAACGAAGAGGCGTATTGGGCAGACAAAACCAGCCAAGGTCCACTAGTTTCCTTGAGGTGCTTTTCTTGAGCTGGGATGTGTCTAATTCTGATATGAGCTCAGTTTTTGTGCAAGACATTGAAGAGGAACAGCTGTGACTCTGTGGACAGTCTAGGCATCTTGTTCAGTCTGTTTATGTCCAACCAAACACCCATTCCCTTGTGCCTGTTCTTTGCCTATGTTCACAATGTCACACTCCCTCTGTGGACTGTACTAAAATGTGCTGGTGTGTATGTGGCAAAGGATCTTCAGTGCCAGACATAACTATTTGCACTTAATTTCATCATCAATAGGGAAATTTTGATAATTTCTGAGCCTGGGGTGAAATGACTAGATTTTTCACTTTGGGGACATCAGTCAGGAAGCAGTGCTGGTTGGATTAGCAACAGAGATAGGTGGCGAGGGGATGAGATTGGAGACTCTAACAGTCCGGGCAGGAGGGGAGGGGAAAAAAGAAGGGGATAGAACTAATGGTAGTTTGGGAGGCAAACTCTCAGTTCTTGGAAACCAGTTGGACATTGGGTAGCAACAGAGAGGGAGGTAAAATTTAAAAACAGTGTTATTTCTCACGTTTTGGAATTGAGAAAGAAGAGGAAGGAGATTTGTGTTCCATGTACAGCAGGTGATTGGAAATGTGGGTCTGGGCTTCAGGACAGGGGTTAAAGCTGCAAAGAGAGAGAATCGTGAATACAGTTACAGCTGAAATCAGAGGAATAAGGAGATTATATCCGAAAGACTGTGGAGAAATAAGGGGACAGCAAATGACACACAGTCACTCGTTCCAGAACAACCTAGGAAGTTGTCCTTGATCCCTCCCTCCCCCTCACCTCCCTGTATTCACTCTTGCAGTCACATTTGACAGTCTGTCTTCAAAATTGATTTCGGATCCGTGCTTGTCTGCATTTGCACCCCTCCCCCTTAGTCAGGGCTGTGGACTCTCCTGCCTGGGCTCGTCAGGGCCAATGGCTCCTAAACATTGTCTTTGCTTGCACCCTTGCCTACCTCCAGTCTATCTTCCCATGGCAGTAAGATGATTTTCTTCAGTGTGAATGGTGTCATGTGACTCTGCTGTTCAAACCCCCTTAATGGATTCCCGCTTAGGTGAGAGTACAATTCAAGGGTCATGTCATGGTCTACAGCCCCTTGCGTAGTAACCCGGCCCTCGCCCCTCCCCCCGACTTGCTAGCATTCTCCCCTTCATTCGCCACCTTTCCATCATACTCATCTTTTCTGTTTCTCAAATCTGTCAGGCTCTCTACCTGTTCTGCTCTAATCTCCTTCACCAGCCCTAGTCCTACCTCTTCTTACCTTCCATCTCTCAGTTTGTCTCTTCCCACTCCCTGAATCCTCCCAAGAACACCGAGGGATTTTTTTTTTATTGACTGAAGTCATATTTCAACAACACAGCCCTCCAGGGCCACCCCGCTCTCCCACCCGGCACTGCAGCTGAGGGGCTGAGCTAGAACAAGGTCAATGTTCAGAGACCTCCTGAGAGGCCAAGGGATAGGGAACCCTTCGGCCCAACCTATTACATAATGCTGTAAAAATCACCATGCTTTCCCTTTTAAAATGTGCTCTAGTTTTAAAGAATATAAAGCTAAAAATTGAATCTATTTTTTAAAAAATAGGGTATAAAAGGATTCTTTACTTGACTAAAGGATCCATCTCAAGGTGTCTTAAACTGCTGATTTTTTTTCTAGTATATTCAAAGCTTATAATTTTATTTTCCACAATTCAGTTCACACAAGTTTTCAAGGGTACTGCAATTACAGAAGATAAAACACGCTTGTATTATTAGATGGTGAAATTGAGTCACAAAGACTTACTGAGAATGACAAAGGCTCCATAATAGAGTCAAGGTTAGCAACCAGAAAACTATTAGCATTGAGTCTTTGCTCAAATCAAAGACGAATTCCATCGCTCCAATACTTTCCTCTTAAAATATAGGTTAAACTTCTGCCATTGTTTTCCAATACTGCAGTGGACTTGAGCGTAAAAATCTTGGTGATTTTTTGTATAGCACTGGGTAGGGGATTCCCAGATACTAGTTATTTCGTTCCTTAGAGCCCTTCTCAGCCAGTGTTACGGGTTGTGTTGAGCTGCCTGCACCAAGGCTATTTTTGAATATACACTTGTGTTTTATCCAGTGAGCAATCAGGCAGAGAGGCAGTGCTGGGACAGTTAACTTACATTTTAGTGTAATTTCAAAATGTGAATAACAAGTTCTTTTTTTAAATAAAAAAGGAAATGAAATTAAAAACAAGACTTCAATTTAATCTGGGAGACTTGAAATGGCAAGCTTGCCCCTTGTCAATTTCGTTCCGGTTCACCAAGTCTCAACTATCACCGCAGGAGGGGCAAATGAAGGAGAGGCTGTCACTCAACCCTTGAACCTCCTTGCATTTGTGGGTGATCTGGACTCCAGTGTGATTTTAAAGGGTTTTTATGTTCAGAGATTTCTGCTTATGTTAACAAAGTGTTTATAGATATAGACCTATTTGATGCTAACCAGAAAACATATGATTGCCATAGAGGTAATTTACAGGGGGGAAAAAAAAACCACCCCAAATTCTTAGATATTTATGTAAGTATACACAAGTAAAATTAAGATCTGGGACGAAGCATGTCTACACACAGCATCCTCGTATTTTGATTTGGGTAAAAAATAAAGCTAGTCCTTGCTCAAAAACATTTTAACATTAAGACAAGCTAACCAGCTTGATTGTTCTTTTCACCTTGTCTATCCTCCTGTGTGCACCAGGACAAGGGTGATAAATCCTACTTAGGCAACTGTTGTAAAGGAAATTGAAGGCCATGTAAATCCAGGGTTTATATTAACTGCCAAGAGCCTAAGCGCCAACAGTCAATACCTACTTAGAAGCCTACGTGTTCACATCATTCTCAAAAACTAGAAGGAAAAAATGCCAAATCACA
>NW_024423675.1:3740951-3926360 GCF_017311325.1 Ursus maritimus
CAGCACATAGAAATTATATATTGGTCCTGAAAATATTTTTAGTGGTACCATGGGAAAATAAAGTGGTTTTGGACCAAAACATTCAGTTTGCCTTTAAAAATTTTAAATAATTCCAAATGGAAATACAATTCTTCCTCAGAATTTCTTTTCTTGGGGAAGGAACAATAATAATTACTGTTGTTTGAGGTAAACACTAGACCAGTACTTCATATATATTGTTTGTTTAATCTTTACAACAACCCCACAAAGTAGGCTTCATTATTTCTTTTCTACAGATGAATAAACTCAGAGGGTTTAAATATGCCCAGCATCAAGCAGCTAGCAAGTGGCCAACTCAATATTCAAATCCTGGCTTCCATGATTGCACACTACTTCTCTTGGAAATGGAGTTCCAGTCTTGTGGCAGGAGAAATTACGTTGCTTTTATTTTTACCTTCATGGCCCAAGTCTGTATGTTTATTTATTAGTCTTTTTTTAAAAAGGGAGACTAAGAAAAATGGTCCTCTCTGACATTTGACTTGACCCTAAAAATGGCCATCTTACATGGCCATGCCATTTTGCTGACAGTCAATTACACTTTTCCTTGGCTTGGTCTTCCTTCTTACCTCCTGTGGCCTCATTTGAACTCATAGAAACTGGTTCTATCCTGTCCCTTTCCCCCTCACTTAGAGTTTTCTAGCATGCCATCTACAAAAGCTATAGCAGACTTACATCCCTGTTATGCACACTGGATTATTTACAACGAATGAATTTTTAGGGAAAGTTTTTACTAAATTATAACATACTATTTGTAAAGGGCACAGATCATGAGTTCACACCTCAACGAATTTTCACAAAGTGAACACACCCATAGAACCAGCACCCGTATCAAGAAATATATTATTACCAAACTAATGATATCTTAAATGCTGAAGGGAACATTCCTATTTCAAAGTTTATGTGCATAATCTTTTTGTAAAGGTAAGAATGCATTTGAAATGTGTTTCATTATGTCCCACTTTATGTTTTACGCCTTCTGATTTTCATACCTTGTGTTTCCTTAAACCCATGATGCATTTAAAGAGAGCGCATGTCGAACAATATGAGCACCAAGATAAGAACACCTCCCCCATTCCAGCCCTACATCAAAACTCAGCACCATACAATCCTTGAACTGCTTTCTTCTGGTTATTAAATTAAGCCCTGTCTTTTTACAATAAACAGCGAGTAAAAATATTTCTGTTTTGAATTTTTAAAATTTCCTTATCTTCAAGAAGCAACTCCTCTATGAGGCCTTTTCTTTTTTGCTTACCAGTGGGTCCTAGTTTCGTATTCACGGGAGGAGAAAGTTTCCCAGTAAAAGCTGAGATATAGATATGTCTAACTCTTGACTAATGCTGGCGTTAGGGGCACCAACCCTCTCTGCAGTCAAAAATCCACATATAACTGTTGACTTTCCAGAAACTTAGCTACAAATAACCTACTGTTGACCAGAAGCCTTGTAGATGACATCAACAGTTGATTAACACATATTTTGTATGTTACGTGTATTCTATATTGTATTTTTATACTAAAGTAAGCTAGAGAAAAGGAAATGTTATTAAGAAAATCATAAGGAAGAGAAAATACATTTACAGTATTGTACTACAAAAAAAGCCACATATAAGTGACGCACAGCTCAAGCCTGTGTTATTCAAGGGTCAACTGTGTATATATATCACATTTTTCTTTATCCATTCATCTGCCAATGGGCACTCAGGTTGTTTCCAAATCTTGGGTATAGTAAATGATGCTGCAATGGACATGGAGGGCAGATATCTCTTCCAGATTTTATTTCCTTCAGATACATACCCACAAGTAAAATTACTGGATTATATGATACTTCTATTTTTAATTTTTTTGAGGAAGCTTCAGACTGTTTTTCATTGTGGTTGCACCAATTTACATTCCCATCAACATTGCAGAAGTGTTTCCTTTGCTCCACGTCCTCACCTATGCTTCTTATTTGTTATTCCCTGGTGGTTTCCATGCTCTCCAAAGTCTATGAACTGCTCCAATATTGGGTCATCTGCCAACATAAGATTATTGTGGGAAAGCAAAATTATAAAATCATTAAATTTTAGGGTTCAAAAGAAGCTTAGACATCATTCTTCATGGGAAGAGCATGCAGACCAGTGGTTAGTGATTTGGGCTTTGCCATCCAGTGATGTAGTCATGAAACCAGAGTGAGAAGAGAACCGTCTGACGCCAGCCAGCTTAAAGTTCCATATAATACTTCCATTCTGTATCTCTAATTTAAAATCCAATTATGTTGTGTTTAGAGTTACCTTTTTTTTTAAACACTGGAGTTATTTTGTGCACAAGGCAAAAATTTAGAAAGTATGGACATGAGGAAAACAATTTAATATTTTAGTTTATTTCTTTGACATCTTTTTGTGTTTTGTACGTTTTATTTTGTACATGTTATTTTGTACATACTTATCACTGTGTGTATGTAATTCTGTATCCTGCTTAAAATGTGTTTTTTAAATCATACTATGGTAGGCTTGGTTTTACAGTAACATTAAGCTCTTAGTGAAAGTAGTTTCATGTTGAAACCAAGTTTATCAATGTTATAAAAGGTGCAGTGGTTGCTAAGAGAAACTGATACTTTGTTCCCATAGGAACTGTTGTTTTAATCTAGAATCTCTAGATTCAAAGGATAGAAAACTTAAGTTTGTGATGGGAAATAGTTTACCCTTCCTGGAAAAATGTGAATATTACTGTCCTCTTATTGAGAAGCATGGTCGTGTGGTTGCAATCTTCTGAGTGGGTGAAACGTTCTGGGCGGGTATTTCTCTTTCAGTTTTCCTTGTGTTGATGGTGATCATGATAGGAGAGCAAGGGAAATGAAACTAACCGCTGGTCAGCCACTCCTAGAAGCGGAGAAGTTGTTAGAAAAAGCAAACCTGCCTCTTGCATTTGATAAAATCTAAGCTGGTGTTTAGGTTCCCTTACGAGAGAAGGAAACAGAAGGGAAGGATTTTTGTACCAAGCTGCCCTATAGCATTTAGGCACCCGCATCACTTTTGCATCCAGGCATTGGCTCCTCACTTTAAGTTAAAGATAATGATTTCGAGTGAGCAGAAAAACAACTCTACCTAATTCTGCTCAGAAACCGAGGATGAGGAGAGCTGGAATTGAGAACAACTGTTGTTTGTAAACTCAGTGGTGAACAGCTCCGGATTGGGCACTCTCCCCGGAACCCCACTTTGAGCAGCACTTGCGTACATTGTCATGAGCAGTGGATTAACTGCCTTACCTTCCCTGTTTGTTGTCTCCATTCCTCTACTGGTGGTCCCGGCATCTCACAAAAAAACTACTTCCATCTCCATGGTTGTCTCAGAGTCTGCTTCTGAGAGTGTACAAACTAAGACATACTGAAAAGCCCAGAGAAAGATTATGACAATGAAATCAACTGAATGGTATTGTGAGGTGGAATTATCACTGGAGCAGATGCATACAAACGCAATTATTTAGTTAGTCCTTGTGATGGATGCTATGTTGTGGGTCCCCACTTCTCCCCCACCCCAAGTAAATACCAATGACCCCAGCTTTGGGGAATGCTACTGGCACATGGTGGTACCACTTCAGGATTAGTTTTGGCTGAAGATAGATGCTTCCCTCAAGGCCCCACCTCCCTGCTGGCTTGGCCCTCGTCCAATGACAGATCCAAGTGGGAGTATAAAGGCCCAGCTCTCTCAACTCATTTGGAGAGCTCTGAAGGATCACCCCATTTTCAGAACTTCCCACCTGTTCAGGGGAGGCATTCCATGGAGACTGCACCAAGGCTTGACTTCTCCCTCTGCCCAGCCCTGCTCCTTCCCATTCCTCAGGTAAATCCCGGGAACATTCCCTAAGAAACCTCCCACCTGCTAATCTCCCTCTCAGAGTTCATTTCCCTGGAAACCCAACCTGTGACGGAATTGATGAGCACTACTAGGTTCTAGACAGTATGCTGAGGGATTCGGGGAAGACCGAATAAGCTTTCTGCCTTCACCTTTGATTTGGAAGGAGTTCACATTCTAGAGCAAGGGTCAGTAAACATTTTCTGTCAAGGGCTGGATAGTAAATATTTTAGTCTTCGTGGGTCATGTGGTCTCCGTCACAGCTACTCAGCCCTGCCTCTGTACTATAAAGGCAAACTTGGGAATGTATCAATGAATGCACAGGGCTGTTTACCACTAAAACTTCATCTACAAAATAAAAGGTGGGTTGGATTTGGCCCATGGGCTATAATTTGCTGACCCTGTTCTACAGAGAAGGAAGTAAGGAAACCGATAACTAAACAAGAAAACCTCAGGCAATAGTAGTGCCATAAAAGAAAGAAATTGGGGTTATACGATAAAGAAACACTATTATTGATTTATAAATTTAAATTATTTTTTTTGATAAGTAATATATTCACATGATTTAAAAACCAGAAGTATTGAAAAAGTACTCATTTGCAAGTATATATCCTGGTTGACTTTGATCCCCAGTAGAACAATTTCATTTATTTACTTTTGTGTTTCTTTTCAATATAAGCAATTACAAATATATATCTTCATCCCTCCTTTCATGCAAAGGTTAGCATATAATGTATCTTGTTTTGCACCTTACTGTTACTCACTTAGCATGCCCTAGAGATCACATTCAGATCATCTCCACTTGTTTTTCTATATCTGAGTACTATTCCTAGTGTGCATATGATAGTTTATTTAATTGATTCTCTATTGTATTAGGGTTCTCCAGAGAAAAATCCCAAAACCATGTGTGTGTGTGTGTGTGTGTGTGTGTGTAGGAATCGGCTAATGTGATTGTGGAGGCTGACAAAGTCCTGGGGTCTGCAGCGTGAGTCGGCAAGCTACAGACCCAGGAGGGCTGATGGTGTCGTTCCAATCTGAGGGCTGGCGGGCTTGAGATCCAGAAAGAGCAGATATTTCGGTTCAAAGGCAAGAAAAAGCTGACTGTCTCTTATTGCATGAAGGGGAGGGTCAGCATTTTCGCTCTGTCCAGGTCTTCAACTAACTGGATGAGGCCCACCCACCATAGCGAGGGCAATCTGCTTTACTCAGTCTACCAATTTAAGTGTTAATCTCATCCAAAAACACCCTCACAGAGACACCAGAACAATGTTTGATCAAATATCTGGGCACTCTGTGGCCCAGTCAAGCTGACACATAAAATTAACCATCACAAGCCCTTGGGCTGTTTCTAAATTTTTCTATTGCTGCAGTTAACACTGCAGTGAATGACCTTGTATATATAGTGTGTCATAAATGTGCAGGTGTATCTGTCTGTAGGATAAAGTCCCAAAGTGGGATTACCGGGTCCAAGCATGTTACTTTGAGAGGGATGGCCGTGTTGCCATCCATAGTGATTTATTCTAATTTGCAGTCCCACTAGCATACGTGAGTGGCTGTTTCCCCACAGCCCTGGTAACAATTATATTATCAAACTTTCAGAAATTTTTACCAGTTTGAAGTGGTATCATCATGTAGCTTTAATTTGAATTGCTCTGCATAAGTGAGGTTGCACATCTTTTTTTTTTTCAAGGTTTTATTTTATTACATTTTTTAACTTTTTTTTTTTTTTTTTTTTTAAGAGAAAGAGAGGGAGGGAGAGAGAGAATCTTAAGCAGGCTCCTGACGCGGGGCTTGATTCCACAACCCTGAAATCATGGTCTGAGCCAAAATCAAGAGTTGGTTGCTTAACCAACTGAGCCACCCAGACACCCCTCAAGATTTTTTTTTTAAAGGTTTTATTTATTTATTTGATAGAGGAAGACAGCCAGTGAGAGAGGAAACACAAGAAGGGAGAGTGGGAGAGGAAGAAGCAGGCTACTAGTGGAGAAGCCTGATGTGGGGCTCGATCCCAGAATGCTGGGATCATGCCCTGAGCCGAAGGCAGACGCTTAACGACTGCGCCACCCAGGCGCCCCAAGATTTTATTTTTTAAGTAATCTCTACACCCGATGTGGGGCTTGAACTCACAACCCTGAGATCAAGAGTCATACACTCCACCAACTGAGGCAGCCAGGCCCCCCTGCACATCTTTTTGTATGTTTAAGAACCATTTGTATTGTTTTCTCTGTGAGTTTTATGTTCATGTCCTTGGTTCAGTTTCTATTTGGGCTTTTGGACTTTTCTCAATTTGTTAAGACTCACTAAACTTAAAGGGCTTGACCCACTATGATTTAGGTTGCAAACACTTTCTTAGTTTGTCACTTGTATTTTATGCTACTGTTGCTTTTGTATAAATTTGTATCAATCTTTCCTTGTATGGCTTCTGGAAAAGACTAGAAAGACTTTTGAAGGGTACTTCAGATGGGGTGCTCAGGGCTGATAAGTCCACCCCAATTGTTTGCTTGTTTGGTGGGGAAAATTTGTGGAAGAGGTAGCACTGTGGAAAACCAGAATGTAGATAACTCAATGTAAATGACAGAGAAAGAAAACTGAAAATAGCTTTTGATCTGCTATAAACATTAAAAGTAAAGTAAAACAAATAATACCAGAGAATCACACATAGTAAAAGTAATTATATTGATTTCAGACTTAAGAAATACAATCTTTTGGGGGGAAAAATTAGGGTTCATAATAATTTCTCCCTCTGAACTAGGAATGCATAGATTTGATGTGTTTTGATAAATACGGCTTGCCTAATTCAAAATTGATTTTAAAATCTTGCTGTTTTGGGGCGCCTGGGTGGCGCAGTCGGTAAGCGTCTGCCTTCGGCTCAGGGCGTGATCCCAACGTTCTGGGATCGAGCCCCACATCAAGCTCCTCCACTGGGAGTCTGCTTCTTCCTCTCCCACTCCCCCTGCCTGTGTTCCGTCTTTCACTGGCTGTCTCTGTCAAGTAAATAAAATTAAAATAAAAAATAAAAAAATAAAAAATAAATAAAATCTTGCTGTTTCATCTTCATAAATTGAAAAGCAGGTTTGCTTATACTGGTAGCCTTTTATGGTACTTGAATAGTGGTCTGACTACTTTTAGAAATGAATAATGGATTAAAAGTACACTTTGCAGCTTACATTAGTTACTTTTGTAATGCAAAATAGAAGCATAATAATGTACTATTCAGCATGCTTTAATATGATTTATACATACACTACACAGCATAAGTAATTCATTATGCCCTTCACAGCGCATTTCCTGGGTACAGAAGCTCATGTTTACCAGTATTTCATCTCATAATCAGGTGGTCTAATGGAGGGAGTCTGGGACTATGAGTGAGGATTCTGCACTCCACTTGCCCCCTGACTCATTCAAGGACTGTAGGCAATACTCTTCTGGGTCTGGGCTTGCATAAGCAAGTGAGTGGATAACACCTTGTGGATCCAGCTCAGAAGAAGGGACTCTGGGCTAGTAACTTTAGGGCTGTAAATGGCTTCGAAGTCTGGAATTAAATAGGCTTCACAGTATAATTATTATTATTCTAGGAATTATCCTACTTTGGAAATAACACTCTGCAATGGTCGTTTGATAAGGCAACAGTTCATTTCTCTGCATTTGGGAAGAAATCATCTATTGCTTCATAAATGGCACCTTGTCACACACTGTATTTTTCTATTTGCAAAGCGTGGATTTACTGAATAGCATAGGTGCCAGGCCTCAAGATCAGCTGCCTTTAAAGCCAATTGCATTCCATTTTTAGAAAGAACATGTACAGATTTGATTGAAGCTTGTGAGTTGGAAGCAGGGGAGTGGTTCCGAGAGGCAGACCTTCCCCTAACATTTGTGGGCCTGGGGCAAGAGTGCAAATGGAGGCCCACATACCATATGTTTAAATATTTAAATGGTATAGATCAAGCTAACAGACTGTTAAATAAAATATGTTCTATCCTCTTCCCTCGACAAATATATCTTCATAATGACCTGGAAGGCCAGGTTTGAATTTTAGATTTCTCTGAAGGTCCCAGAAAACTTATAAATCACATTTCTCTTTCTTTTCCCCCCACTATTGCCTGGTGTTAATATGATAGCAACCGGTAACACTCCCCGGACCAGATTTTGAACACACACGTCCTGAAGGTATGTTTCAAACTGTACCTATTTATGATACGCAAATCATGTTTCTTTTTTGATAATGCTGATGACTGTCTCTATGAAACTGGGAATCCGTTAGAATAACCGACCCTCTGAAATAGTGAGACTTGTGCCTGTGAAAAAGGCTTTGACTCCATTTGAGTCCTGTGCCAATCTGGATTTTGACCTGGTCTGTTTAAATTCTGCGGGAACATAAGTTCACTTCAAACTTCCCCTGTAAATTGTAGGATGAGTAAAATGTGCAGGTTGGGTGCACAAACTTGGTTTTTTGCCTGACACATAAACTGTTATTTTAGCTTCAAAGGAATCTTATTGGTCAAATAGATCTAATAATGGGGATGATATAATAGAAAAATTTATATCCTTAGAGAATGCACCTTAAGCAGTTTTATTTTATAGCTGATATTTTTATTTTTGCTTGGGTATACGATTCTTGTTTATCAGGACTCCACTTCCTTTGTTAAAATGTAAAATGAATGTTGGGCAAATGCTCCAGGGGCAATTTGCATAAAAAGTGATGACAAAGAGCAATTAGTCCTTCATTATTATGCAGTGAAATGCTACTTTGCTCAAAAGTGACTGTAGTTTCTCCCCCCAACCCCCTTATAAATCTGGTACAGCATTGTTCTAAAAATAGTACTTCAGAAACCTCTGTTTGTAAATCAGTGTCTTTGACTTTCCACTAGAAATCCAGGGGGGAAAATGCAAGCACTAAATAAAGTTATTACCCCAGATCTTTATAATGAAAAACAAGCACCAGAATTCTGTTAGATAAGACAGGTCAGAAGATTTTAGTGTCTCATCAAATTAGTTCCATATCTTATTTAACCCCTTGGGATCGGCTTTCAAAGCAGGTTCAGATCATACATTGATAGCAACATCCCCCTTCCCCCAACACACATACTGTCTCCCATGCACACTCAGAAACAGGGTCATGCCACACACGGCTACACTGCAGAGAACAAACAGTCCCAAGGTATCTCTAGTTAGGAAGGCTTGATTTTTGAGTACAGATTTCATTACCATGAAATTCCTTTAGGGCACAAAAAGAATTGCATCAAAGAAGCAGTGTGGGGAGGCAGACTTTGTAAATGTTCACCCCATCACCTGTGTTACCAGGCTCTGCCTGTCTTTAATTTGCCAGGAAATGCTCTTTTTCTTTTTTTCTCTTGTTGAGCCAACATATTATCTAAAACTCTGCAAGCCAGAATGTGCCAACACTCTGTGTGTATGTGTGTGGGGTGGGGTGCGAAAGAGAGAGAGAGTAAGAGAGAACCTAGTAATTGGATACTGGCAAAATGAGAAGGAGACATGGGAAACTATGAAGCCTTTAACCTTTGGAAAATGACCTCATGAGGCTGGAGATGGACATGTATTATAATATTTCTCTTTGGAAGTCCCAAAGCAGGCTTGGGGAGGAGGAGGGAGGGTTAGGGGTAGAGGTTGGAGGTTGGTAGACGCTGTCTTATTTTTGGTTCTCCCTCTACCTGACCCTCTGTGGCCCAGACCAGATCAATGCAGTTCCCACAACCACAGCCCTGGCTGGCATGGCTCCAGGATGGCTGACCTAACCTACTTTGCTTGCATCCTAAGGGGTCTGTTAATCCTAGGAGGCTGGAATCAGCCTCATCACCTGCAATTTAGGCTCAGGGGCTCAGGGCTGTGTGTGGCAGGTCTCTGAGAAAGAAGGGATCAGGTAGATACTTGGGCACATTGCTTTATAAGCATAAGTAACTTGGACAGCTGAATGTTCTTCACCCAGATTTTATTTACTCTCTCCTTTGTTCCTGTTCTCCTCAGGCCACCAGTGAAAAGACTGTAGGGTCACATAGCTCATACCATTTCAAGGATTCGTTGTCTAACTGGAGGTAATGTATGATCATTTTATACACTGCCACAGATTCATTATTCATACAATTTTCTATTAATTTTTAATGTGTCCAGGTTCCTAGTTATTTAACATATGATGCAATTGGCCAGATGTCTTCATAAAACTAAGAAAAGTGGCTCTGAGGTACTCTTCCAGAACATCCCAATCTATTAACCACCCGATAAGACAATACTTCTCTTAGCCATGGGCAAGACCCCCGCCTTGGATCCCCACACCGCACAAGTCCTCGTGATTTGGATGCCCTTCCTTGAAGTCCTCAGCTGTTACTCTCCATCCAGCCTATAAGGTTGACCAGATATCTAGAGGAGTTCCGGAACTCGTGTATTGTTTTAGATCCAAAGTGGGGCCTAATTCAGGAGAGCAGCTTGGTCAGCATATGTTCCCACTGACACTGGCCGACAAGTTATTTCTTTTGTAATATTGCATGACACTGGACCTGTAGAGTGCTGCTGACATGCTGATTTGGGGTGACGCTCATTCACAAGGGATGAAGAAGACAAGAACATTCACAGTGGGCAATAAATAAATACCCCTTATTCTAAATCTTCATCAGTATATCACTATACCTCACGTGCGTTCATTTTCCAATAAAATTGCTGATACACAAATGCACCTGCAAAATACAGTTGCCTGGGGCTCGCCCTCCCCAGTAGCCATATCCCAGGGAACCACTGTAGTTCTTGGACAGGGGCTGATGTAGACTGAATGTTTAGAAAGAGAGACGCTGGTGCTGGAGAAGAGCAGGGAGAGAGCTATGGCATTCACAAGGCTGAGAGGAGCCAGAGTGGAGAAGTGAAAATACCCTAGGTTGAGTATTTCATTTACTTAGGAGTCTCTTAGCTCTAAATGTTTGGGATTCTATTGTAGGGCTGAGGCAATAAAGGCCTTGATGTGATGCTGCTGGAGCCTACAGTGGAAGGAAGTGAAGAAACATTTTAACATAATGCCAGTGCTGGTAAAAATGATAGCTCATGTGGAACCAAGTGTCATTCTGACACTTGACACACATGGCCTTTTTAGTCCTCATGTCAGTCTTTATTATTCACATTCTCCAGGTGAGGAAATGGAATTAGAAAATGTTGAATAACTGGCCAAGTTTAAATGCTATTATTATTGACAAATTGGGTAGAGGAGCTGAAGACGTGGGAGGCATTGCAGGTGTCTCCAGGTGTTCAAGGCTGGAGGGCAGAGAACACAATTTGGATGGTTTTGTGGTGAGTTTGCTTGTTTTGTTTTCTCATTGGTTATGGCAGCGAGGGCATTAAGATGATGAGTGTCTAAGTAGCTATGATCACGGGTCGCTTGAGTAGCGCTGTCCTGGAGAGATCTGGAAATACACCCCCCCCCCAAATTGATCAAATGAGAGGTTGGGCTGGAGGTTGTGGGTTTGGTATCCTCAGAGATGAGGGATGCAGTTATGTGAGTGGAGAGGCAACTAACCTCCAGGATAGAGTGGGCAGAATCTCTTAAGAGAACCAGCTTGGGGGGGAGAGCTCAGTGGGCGAGACTCCAGCATCAACTCAGCAACTAAAATCCCCATCCACTTTTGAAGAGCTGCTCTATTATATAGTTTGGTCAGCAGCTCAGCTCCATATTTTCACCCACCAGAATGTTCGGATCAATACTCCCAGTCCTCATGATTTACTGAACTTGAATTTCTCTAACTGCTCCATTAACTCTTTGGAAAGGTTTCTCCCTCTGTTAGCACTGGATCATGATTTTCCATAAAATTTGCCCTTGAGCAAGCATTCTCTCATCATTCTCACTAGGGAAATTGTCTCCCCTCCCCCCAGCCCCCACCACTCTCCATCCTTCTTCACTTTCTTTAGAGCTTTGTTTCATGAACCTGCATTTTGCCTGCTAATTAGTGTTTTTGAATATATACTTGCTATTAAGCTTGGAACCTTTGGGGTTTTTCTCATGCCGGTTTGTGAGTTCCAAATTCTTTGTGTCAGTTTGTATTTCCCTTACTCGGTTATTAATTTAGGATCTTCTTGTTTCTATGTGCAGTAGAGACACTCTGGGGCGAAAGGGCTTGGTGCCGTGGCCCCGGTCTCTGCGTGCCCAGTCCCGTGTTCGTATTCATGGTGTTGCTTCCCTGCATGCTGGGCACACAGGGGTCTGGTGGCCAGACAGCCCATCATAAAAGGTGAATTCACGCACAATGTGCCCCTTTGTTCCAGGGAATATTTTGTTCCTCTGATCCTCAGCTTCAGCATCATGAAAAAGCATTTGTCAAGCCCCTAATTGCCAGAGTGCTGCACTAAGCACTCCATAAAGAGTTTCACTGCCATGCTAGGGCTAAATGTGACAGAGCCAGGCCCGGGTGTGGAAGGAAATCGCTATGGCTCTGGCCCTCAGACACAGAGTCTTGCAGTTGGACAGGAAAAATGCTGTCTTTCCAGGGATACCCAGCGATGCTGAGATACCTGAGTGGGGGTGGGGCATGGAAGCCACGGTACATGCGGTATACAGTACACGTAGAGACAGCCCCAGAAAAGAGGAAGGGGGAGCGAGCTGTTTTTTCCTCAGGAAGCCTGAAGGGTAGTGAGCTCCTAAGAGGAAGCTACAACATCAGCAAGTGGTCCTTCCACAGTTTGCCAGGGAGGTGAGAAACGTCAAAGTCTCTACAAATCATAGCATTTGGCTAAGTGTCAGCATAGAGTTCTGGCTTGCTAAAGTCAATAATCCAGCTTGGAATCACACAAACACATATATAAGAGCATAGCACATGATCACATAAAAGGCATAAACAAAGAAATAGACACACATGAAGGGCAAGGGACACACAACTGACTGGGTGTAGGGTGGATTAAATGGGTTAATCCATAAAGTGCTTACAGCAGTCCTGGGCCCTTACTGAGTGCTATATATGAGCCTGTTGAATGAATGAAAAAATGAATGAACGAATCAAATCCAAGTTAGGAAACCTGGAGAAATATCAAGGTAAGTGGATTTCTCCCTCTTCCCACACCAGATTGGCGGCACATCCCTGGACCCACAGTTCAGGATTAGAGAATTTCCAGCTGCACAGAATGTCCTTGGAAGGCTGACCCAGACCATCTTGAGGAGGGACATGATTCATCTCCAGGTACGTGCCCCTGTGTGATGTGGCATAGTGTAACACAAATAATTCTCTTAGGACAGTTCCTAAGGGTGGAGAGAAGGAGAGGGCGTTCCCATTGTGTTTGCTTTGCTCCAGACCCTGGCAACTTAACTCTGAAGATAGTAACCATGGGGTCCAGCTATGTAAGAATAATGATACTGTAAAAGGATGTTTAAAGTAGAAGCTTTATGAAAACCAAAGAATTTGTTTAAAAAGCTTGACCTTGCTCTCTGTCCTAAGATTGAACAAAGGTGTGGATTTTGATGTCAGGCTTCAGTCTCTTGTCACACAGAAATTGCTGGAAACCTCGCTGGTCCTGTCCAGTGCTCGGATGTGTTCATGTGGTTCTTGTCCTTGGCTTGTCTGTCTGTCTTTGCAGACATTTGCTTCTTGACTCCCTTCATTGCTGCGGGAGAGTCCTTGGTCTCTGTGTGCTGTTGGTGAGCACTGGAGCAGGAAGTTGGGCTCTCCGCATTCCTAACCCGGGCCCTCTCTGTGTGTGCTTTCTCTGGCATCTCGCACTGTGGCCCCAGGAGAGCAGTTTTCATGCCTCTCGGGAGCTGCTTGGCTCAGATTTCTGGATGGGGCAGCCTTGAAATACTTTCTGTATTATGTTAGGAAACATTCTCCAGGGAACAGGAGTGGAGGGAATCACCATTGACTACTTAGTGGCCAGTGACAGGTGATTTCCAGGACCCCAGACTCTCCTCTGATGGATAGAGCTCCACTGGGATTCACAGGGATCCCTGATGTCCAACTTCAGTCACCTAGAGAAACCTGAGAAGGTCACCCTCACCTGGAATCACAGAAGTGGGGGGGCTCCTGTTCAGCCACGTGGCTGACAGTCTACAAACGTCTATCAAGTTCATTGATTGGTTCATCTCTGTTCTCAGACAAACATGAATTTTGGAAGAGTAGAGGCGTGTGGGACAAGTGTGGGGTTTATCACAGGGAGACCATGGCACAGATTTTCTAATTCCTTCCTCTGTGCCTTGTTGGATACCACAGCCCCTTCTCTGCTATCACCAGTCCATGTAGGTAACTTTCCTGGCTTAACATTGGCCTCTTTAAACTTTTCCCTGAATAATTCAAACATGCTCTCATGACTTTCATTTTTTTTTAATTTTAAAATTTGGTTAATACCTTATTTTGGTATTTTAAAATTTCCTATGTATTGTGTAGTACGATGTTTATCCCACAACAAGCATACGACTAATGCATGTATTAGTGATATACCCAATAAACATTATTGATGACACTCGTGAGCCGTCAGGTTAAACAAGCAATTCTGTGAAGCAAACCAAGGAATGACAGGGAAAGGGAAAAAGACTAGCTCTGTCAGTTCTCCTTAGTGGTTGATGTGCGGAAAGTGCTATATTAATTTAGCACTTACCTAGAAATAGATACTGGTAGGGAGATCACAATGATTTTGTAGAAAAATAATATCGAATCTGCTAAATCCATTCTTTGGAATCTCCTCTTGCTTTCTAATGTGCAATATGGATCCTTCTTAAACTTTCAATTACCTGAAAGGAAGCTTCATGCCCAGGGTATAAGGGCATCCACTAACAATGATGGTTTGAGAATAAATATGAGATAAGAAAATGTACTGGAAAGGTCACTGTTAACGTCCACGAAGGACTAGTGTTTGTGGAGCTTTGGGAGGAATGGTGCTCTGAGGGCGGGACCTGTGTCCTTTTTTTTTTTTTTTTTAAAGATTTTATTTATTTATTTGACAGAGAGAGACAGCCAGCGAGAGAGGGAACACAGCAGGGGGAGTGGGAGAGGAAGAAGCAGGCTCATAGCGGAGGAGCCCGATGTGGGACTCGATCCCGGTACGCCGGGATCACGCCCTGAGCCAAAGGCAGACGCTTTAACGACTGCGCTACCCAGGCGCCCCCCGGGACCTGTGTCCTAATCGTACCTGGAGTACCAGCACCCAGTTCAATGCCTGGCTCAGAGAGGTGCACGGAATAAATGAATGGGTATTTTAATTGGCTTGGGTATCATGTTTTCGGCACCTATGGGTGTGACATATAGAGCATGATCTCATTTATAACAGAAGAGAATGATTAAGCCAGAATGAATTTTGTGCTGTTATTTTAAAAAATGGAATAATTTAGCTATATAAGTGGTAACAATTTTAAATGTGTATTGTTGGAGTTTTTGTAAAAATAGTAAAACAATAATAGTGCTAGCATATGTGTATATATATATATACACACACACATATATATATCACTTACATGTTAGGTACTGCTTTTCATTGAAATAATTCTAACAGTAACCCTATAGTAGATATTCTCATTTAAAAAAATTTTTTTTAGATTTTATTTGAGAAAGAGAGAGACAGAGAGAGCACACAAGCAGGGGGAGAGGTAGAAGGAGAGGGAGAAGCAGGCTCCCTGCTGAGCCAGCCGGGAGCCCAATGTGAGGCTCGATCCCAGGACCTAGAGATCATGAGCTGAGCCGAAGGCAGGCGCCTCACCATCTGAGCCAACCAGGTACCCCGTAGATATTCTCATTTTTAAATGGGGAAGCTGAGGGCACGGAGAAGTTGTGATTTTTCCAGAGCTAAGTGGCAGAGGTGTGATTTGAAGCCAGGCAATCTAGCTCAAGAATCCATACTATTAGCCAGTAATTTACATAGCTTCTCACGCTGGTGAGAATCTATCCATACTGAGTACGGATGAGACTGGTTTTGTACCCAGGCATAAAATAAATGTTTATTTGTCTATCAATTAGGTATAATATGATGATGACAAGTTAGAAAGGATCAGGGACACGCAAAATACTTGTTAAAGTCATTTTTAAAAATCTGAAAAACGGGGCGCCTGGGTGGCACAGCGGTTGAGTGTCTGCCTTCAGCTCAGGGCGTGATCCCGGCGTTCTGGGATTGAGCCCCACATCAGGCTCTTCCGCTATGAGCCTGCTTCTTCCTCTCCCACTCCCCCTGCTTGTGTTCCCTCTCTCTCTGGCTGTCTCTATCTCTGTCGAATAAATAAATAAAATCTTAAAAAAAAAATCTGAAAAACATCAAAAAAAGAAAGGAACAATGGTTGTTTATAATCTGCCAAATTATTAATGTAGGACAATGTACATTTTTTTTCTTAGTTGAAGATAGAAATCCTAGCAAATGGACAAAGAAGAATTGAGCATCCCGGAGGAACTTAAATGGCAATCCTCCTGGAAGATAATAACTTGGACACATTGTCCATTACGGGTGGACTAAAATCATAGAATACAATCTTGAAATTAATCAGGAAGTTAATACATCTTCTCGATCTGATAAATTTCTGAGCTAAGGTAATCAGCAAGACAGGACAAAGAGACCCTTAGAGCTGCCGCTTGTACATTTCATTAGGTGAGAAAGAATGCCCTTCCTCTGAACTTAGAAGAAAAACACAATTTTGATTAAAAAAAAACAAGACGTTTTGCAATGTATTTCAGTTAAGTTTTATAAAAATGTTCTAAGGAATAAATATCTGTAAAAGTTGAGGAAAACCTGGAAGGATTACATACTGCAAAATTGTGTAGATAAGTATTAGCACATCCTATCATTTAAATGGGGGAAATTGCACATATTCAAGATGGTATTTTTGATCTTTTAATTCTCCAAGTTGTTTCTGATAATACCTTTTAATTTCAGTTTAATAGCCATAAGCCTTTTTGAAATAATAATGCCGGCAGCTCTCAGGTCTATGTGTTAAAGGCGATGGCAAGCTTGAAAAAAAATAATCTTTTCCTCTGGGCTTGGGTCGAGATGTCTTTCTGGGAATTAAATGACTGTGACAGGGGATTCAGGTCTGTGGTTTCAGGAGTCAGTGGTGTAGTGTGTTGTTGGGCTTGGGTCGCGGTGCTTGGTAGTGTGTGGCGCTTTTCTGCATCTGACCACAGCTTCTCCTGTTGGTCCTGTTAGTAAGATTCCAGTTTATTTTGGCTATGTTCCTGCCCCTACAGGGTGCTAGTGGAACGACAGGAACACTGCTGTGAAAAGCACCTTTTCTTCATGGAATTCCTTATTAGTCATTTATTTCATTGACACATTAAAAAAAAAAACAAAACCCAAACCATAACGGTAGCTCTGACCTCGTCACATGGATGGCTTCCTTGCAGCCCCTGCTTCAGGACCGGGCACTCGTTTCCCCAGCTGCTGGGAGTGACAGTTGACTGCTTGCAGCTGAGTAACTCCTCCCAGAAATTGCCTTTGGATGAAGAGCTGTCTTATGCGTTCTTGGGGGCAGCCTGAACCTGATGCCTGACAGGTGGGGATACAAAGGTCCTGCCTCTTGGCTTCGCTTGGGACAATGCTGCCGGGTCATCCCAGCTTAAGAGTGTCCCTGTGGGATCCGCTGAGGCTTTTGTTGTGACTGGATACAATCCAGCTTCTCTTCCTGCCCAGTCCAGGTGCTTTACTCTCCCACAGATGGGGTTCCTAAAGTGCTCCCCAATAAACTTCCTGCACCCGAGTCTGTTTCTGGTAGACTTGATCTGTAACCCCCGGCAATATATTCTGGATGCTGAAGGATGAAAGATGAAGGTACACCTTGGAGAAAGATTCATACAAACTTTCGTAAATTCTTTCGATAAGGGTGACCTTTTTCTTATTTGCTTAAACNCTTTCCCTGATGCTTACCTCCTCATTTTTTCCAACCTTGATTGATCCCTAATTCACACATGAGGGTTTCTAATGGGAGATATAATTTTTGCTTAGTGTAAAAAATTCAAATATTCAAGAAATATGTCTGCATGCTTGAGTCACTGCTATTGCATACTCACCAGATAGCCTCCTTTAGAAGAGCCGGAGTAACCTTCTGCATCCCCACCCAGCTCTGAGCGCTGGATAGCTGTCCTTTGTACATGACACTTACACCTTGATTCATGTATCTGAAGATGCACGGGCATTGGCAATTAGACTAATAATACTATTTGGGATTTATTTACAAAGCACTTTCCATCTGTTATTTTGATTTATTTCTTGGCATCCTTGAGAAAGTTTGGCCACGTGAGCCCCATTTTATAGATGGAGAGTAACTTGCTGAAGACACTGGAGTTTTGGGAAATTTCTTTCTGACAGGCTCCAATTTCTAGGATCAATCAATGGGCTCAAGCCCATCATTCAAAGAAAACACCAGAAAAGACGTGGTGTTTTGTGAAGTGGCACATTCTGAAGTCTCTGTCACTGAGGGAAGGATGTAAGCTCAGGATCAAAGCATCATCTTCAAAGAAGGGCGAAGTACTTGTTAAATAACTCCTGGCAGCTGCTTAAGCACTAAGCATTGTAATTGCAGAGAGCAGGCGCAGAACCAAAAATAGAAAAGTGGATAAGGACAGGACCAAAGACATCATTGTCACTCAAACTTGAATGTCACTTTTTGACAGCATTTGAGCAATTGATTCTTGGTTTCCCATGCTCGGAATTCAGTAGTCACGCTTTGCTGTGACAGCCCTAGGAGAAGGGAAAGGGCAGGACCCTGTTGGAGCCTGGGATTCATATAAAGAATGGAGGGTGAGAATTATTATCAGCCTATGCTGCTGCTTCTCTAGTCGAAGCTCCTTTGAAGGCAAAAAAACAGAAAGCCACTCAGGCTAGCCCCAATTGAAACTTTCAAGGAGGATCTCATGGATCAGACACAGAACCAGACCCTGCTTAGCCAAAGACCGCACCTGAGAACTAGAAGGCCATTAGGAGCTAAGCCTCTCTCTCCGTTTCCTAGAGTTGCACCATCTCTGTTTCTGAAAATCTCCTCTATTGACCTCTCCTGTAAGCCAGCGTCCTCTGCATACTCATCTCGTTTACTTCATCCCGCTCAGCCGCCGGCCCAACTCTACATCACGATCTCCAAGCTCCCGTAACCACCACTAACTGACAGCAGTCTCTGTGTCTCTTGGGGCAAGTTCTCATGTAGGAGAGATTCATCAGGCCATATCTTGCTTTTCTCACAGTGGAGCAGCCGTTTTGGATTGGGGGAGGGCCATGGGGTATAGAGAGATGCAGAATGGATGAGGAAGACAAGGGGACCTATTTACTGTATCCTCACTTAATGGGTTTCCCTCATGTTCTGCATCATGCTCCATGGTCTCGTCTGAATACACAAGAGGTTGGGTAATCACAGCAGTGAGTCACTGTGTAGCGTGTGGAGTCTGCTCTAAACGGGTTTGTAATCTGGTTGATGTGATAAGGCACAAGCCCAGGAAAAGGAAACGAGTCCTACCAGGCAGCGCCTGATGGGCGTCAGATGACTGGCATAGGCATTAGGGGTTTTAAAGGTTTAGAGGAGGGAGAAAGCACTGTGCGTTGGGAAGTTCAAAGAGGATTTTTCAAGAGAGGTGGGGACAGAGGGATGGGATGGGAAGGATTTGGAGAGGAAGGGAAGAGGAGAGAATTCTGGATTGGGGCAGAGAAGGGAAGGGTGGGACCCATAATGCATGTCCAGAGCCAACGTATTCTGAGCATAAAGGGTGTGTTGGAAAGGAGTAGAAGGTAAGTTCGGAAAAATGGGGAGGAATAAAATTGTGTAAGACCCTGAATACCAAATGAAATAGTTTATATTTATTCTGAATATTTTATTAGCGATGTTTGAGCAGGGCATGGCAGGGCCAGGGCCTAGGGGGACCCACTGCAGTGGAGGAAGCCAGAGGCCAGACATGATCGGGAGGCCCTTACAGGTTGCTGATAAGATGGGGCAGGAGGCTTGAGGATGAGGAGACGGACTCAAGAATTTTAGAAAGAAAATGGGACCTCTGTCATTGAAGGTCACCCTTGCCTATTGATCGTGCACTTACGGGAAGAGACACAAGTTCAGGGAAGCAACTGACTGAAGCTCTTGCCTTTAGCTGCCTGCATCCTCCATGTCTCGCGTCAGCCAGGAAATGCAAATGCTACCACGTTAAATTTTGTACCTGGGTATTAAGAGCTTGAGCCTCAAGGTATATGTAGGAAGTCCAGTCTTTACAGCGCTCCACGCTTGACCAGTGAGGGAGCTTGCCTGAAAACTCTAGTCAACTTAGGCAGAAAAGGAGTTTATTGGAAACATATCTTGTTGCTCAGAAATGAATGGGAGGGGTGGGAAAACCAGCTGGAAAAATAATTCCACCAAGGTCACATCGTGGGTTGGGTTGCTACCACTGGACCTTACCACCCTTCCCAATCCACCCTTGACTCCAGGGCCACAGCCTTGAATAAATTCCTTCTAGAGGCAAATCCTCGGAAGGCTTTTGATTGTCTGAGCCTAGGTCATCTTCCCAATCCCTGGATTACGATGAATTATAAGAGGGAAACCAGCTCCGCTTTAACTTCTCTGGGATACGGGGCTGTGTCTCCCGATAGGACCCACTTACTAGGTGATATTCTGAATGAGAAAGGGGGTTCAGACACTGGGCTGCCAAGCCATGCTTCTTCCTCATATTTCCAAGTGTCCCAAGATGGGGGTGTACCCAGTGTTACTCTGGGTTATCTCTTGCCTCTCATAGCTGGTTGAGAAGGAGTGCACAGCTCTGGCTGATATAGTGACCCTGTGAGCTCACCCTTTATATTCAATGCATTACTGAGTTCTCCCTTCAGGATTTACTCCCACCAAGGTTCCCTTCTTTTATTCTGCATTAGCGTTTTATCCTATCTGCATTAGTCTGCTCTGGCTGCCATCACAAAATGCTACAGAGTGGGTGGTTTTAACAACAGAAATTAATTTTCTCGGGGCGCCTGGGTGGCACAGCGGTTAAGCGTCTGCCTTCGGCTCAGGGCGTGATCCTGGCATTACGGGATCGAGCCCCACATCAGGCTCCTCCACTATGAGCCTGCTTCTTCCTCTCCCCCTCCCCCTGCTTGTGTTCCCTCTCTCGCTGGCTGCCTCTATCTCTGTCAAATAAATAAATAAAATCTTTAAAAAAAAAAAAAGAAATTAATTTTCTCACAGTTCTGAATGCTAGACAGTCCAAGATCAAGGTGTTAGTAAGATAGGCTTCATTGTGAGACCTCTTCCCTGGGCCTGTAGGTGGCTGCCCCCTCTCTCAGTACTCATGACCTTTTCTTTTTACATGCGTGGAGAGAGGGAGAGAGAGAGAGGGAGAGAGAGAAGGGGGGGGAAGAGGGGTCTCTTCTATACCACTAATCGTACTGCATCAGGGCCCCACTCTTAAAAACCTTACTTGACCTTCATTACTTCCTTAGAGGCCCCATCTCCAAATACAGCCACCCTGGAGGTTAGGACTGCAATGTAAGAATTTTGGGGAGACACAAACACTTTCTCCATAACACCTTCTCTATTTCCATACCCCCAATCTAGAGGTTCTCAAGTTTCAGTTCTTTAGAATCACCTGGAGTTGTTAATACATATATTGAGGGGTCTCAGCCCCAGAGTTTCTGATTCAGTGAGGCTGGGGTTGGGCCGGAGAATTTGCATTTC
Source organism: Ursus maritimus (assembly GCF_017311325.1). Taxonomy (NCBI): domain Eukaryota; kingdom Metazoa; phylum Chordata; class Mammalia; order Carnivora; family Ursidae; genus Ursus; species Ursus maritimus. Next base: position 3,762,402 of record NW_024423675.1, read on the forward strand.
TAACAAGTTGCCAGGTGATGCTGCTGCTGCTGATCCAGGGACCCCACTTTGAGAACCATTTCCCTGGTCTAAGCTGCTGTCATCACTTATCTGGATTATCATTGTGACTTCCTAACTAATCTACTTCCACTTTTGCCTCTATTCTCCTCACAGCAGCCAGAGTGAACTTTTAAAAATATAAATAAAATCATGTTATTCTCCTGTTTAAAACTCTTCAGTGGCTTCCAACCGCCCCTCAGGGTCTAGAGGCCCTGCGAGATCTAGCTCCTGCCAGCTCTGCAAATCTATCTTATGTCACAGTCAACGCCTCCAGCCACTCCACCTTTAGTTCTGTCTGGAACGTGTGCTCCCAAGCCTTGCACTTGAGTTCCTCTGGGATGCTCCCTCCAACCCCCCAAGGGGAGGCTGGCTGGCTCCGTCTCCTCCTTGATGATTAAGCTCAGATGTTACCCCCTTCCTAGGACATCCTTGAACACCCTCTCTGAAGCGGCCTTCTTGGTTTCTATTTACTTCCTCACTCTCGGTTCTTTCCCTTCACTGTAGCTATCACAATCATTAATTATCCTGTTTATGTGTTATTCTATCTATTGTGGTCTCTCCTCCATTAAGACTGTAAGCACCTGGGGTGCAGGGCTCTTCTCTTCACAGCTCTAGCCCCAGGACTTTGCACAGTGTCTGGCATAGTAGGAAAAGCACTCGATAAATATTTGTGGAATGAATATATCTGTATACCTGAATTGGACAAGGTTCAAGTATTTTTCTTAAAAGTTCCACGTAGATCTGTGGACGTGAATAGATGCTTTGGAGAGGAAGATCCCGTGTCTCCAGCTGTCAGATTGATCTTGTTTGATTCAGTACAGCTAGGATTTCCCTTATACCTGTAGCACACGGGCTGATGAAGGCCAAGGTGGTTTTTGGCAAGCCTCATGCTTCATACCGGTTCCAACACCCCCAGCCTCTCTTCTCTGTCTTTCTGCTTGTGGGGGCTGCTCAGAGCCTCTCACTGCACCACCCACCAGGCTGATGTCTTCGCACCCTCCTGGTCGTGTCAGACCTTCTCCTCATTATCAAACATTACTTCCCTCTTGTCCCAGTATCTGAAGGCTCTGCTTTGCTAGTGTGTGATGATGGGTGGGCAAGTGGGGTAAACTAGTCAATTGCTTTAACTTCATTTGTGGTTAAGAGGTACCAGGGCCCCTTGGATAATAAAACACGTCTAAGCTGTATCTCAGGGAGCAGCAAACCATGGAATTCAGGTTTTTACGTGTCTACTTTGTTTTGGATTTTGTGTAAAGAATGAAAATAAATTGAAGTAAAAATATCATTGGAATACAGGATTATGGAAACATAAAAAGTGAAAGGAGATCCTGAAAAACAGGTTGCAAAGTGGCTTTGATATAGATCAGCTGAGAGTTTGACATGTCTCTTTATCAAAGGATATAGTTATGCAATAGGAAACATTACAGTAATGAAAAAATGATTTACAAATCTAAGTTTCATTCAGTAACATTCTTGGTTAAGATCAAAATGAGGAATGTTTTTTTCCATTCAGAAAAACAGAGTCACTTTGCCTGAGTCATGATTGCCCACTTTTTTCCATATGGTTGAGTACTATTTATTGGCTGAGGTTGACAATTTTCTAAAGACTCTGTGGTTGATGAGCTCTATTTATGGCAGCAATTGAGAAAAGTAAACTTAGGTAGTATTAGGAAGGAAATACTTGGCTTATTAAAAAATAGAAATCAACCACTGTAGCAAATACTTTGTAAGGCAAAAGGAGCTGAAACCATGAAAACTGCCTGGCTCTCCCAAGGCCTCTCTTCCCATCCACTAATCACAAAATCCCCGATCCTCCCTTTGTCTAGCTCATAGAGTTACCACCTCCTCCTGGTTTGAGAGTTCACACCCTATGGTAGGGCTTGGCATTGGTCCAAGCTTCTCTACCTCATGGCTATTGATTAGTCTCCCTAGAACAAAGTTTTGATAGTCCTCCCTTCTGATCAAGACTTGTCTCTGGGGACAGAAGGCAAATACCCACTCTCTAGTCTAGCATCATAATCCTACATCACATGTGGCTTGTTAACAATGGAGGTGAAACATACATAACAGACTTTGCCATTTTAATAATTTTTCAGTGTACAATTCAGTGGCATTAAGTATATTCACAATGCTATGCAACCACCACTGTTATCCATTTCTAGAACTTTTTCATCACCCCACACAGAAACTCCACCCATTAAATAACAGCTCCTCATCCCCTCTCCTTCAGGCCCTGGTAACCTCTATCATGCTTTCTTTCTCTACGAATTTGTTTATTTTAGGTGCCTCACATAAGTGGAATCATACGCTATTTGTCCTGTGTGTCTGGCTGATTTCACTTAGCATACTGTTTTTAAGGTTTATCCACGTTGTAGCATGTGTCAGAAGTTCCTTCCTTGTTAAGACTGAATAATATCCCATTGTATGTATATATCACGTTTGGTTTGTCCATTCATCCATTGATGGTCATTTGGGTTGCTCCTACTTTTTGCCTTTTGTGAATAATGCTGCCATAAACACCAATGTGCAAGTATGTGTTTGAGTTCCTGCTTCTATTCTTTGGGGTCTGTACTTAGAGGTATAGAATTGCTAGATCAGATGACAATTCTTAAACTTTTGGAGGAATCTATCACATGGTTTTGACATACCCACACCTTTTAGTCTCACTTTTCTTTTTCTTTATTTGGCGGCTCTTCTTTGCTTGGCACCAGCTCCAGCCTCCCAGACTCTTGGGAGAAAAAGGGCTGGCTCTCCAGCAAGCTCAAGCAAAACTCCTTGAGTTTCACTCTCTCTAACTGGGTCATGGTCCCTTTCTTAAACCATCACTTCTGACAAAGCTGCTCAAGATGCTTTGACTAACAATGCCTAGGTCACGGTTCACCTAGTAAACCCCAGCAAAATCACCCCCGAGGGCAGGTAGGTGGGATGGGCCCACACATAAAAACTGGAGACATACCAAAAGTAGGGTGAATGGATGCTGGGAAGCTAAAACCTCCCAGTGCCTTACATAAAGGAGGTGCTCCATAAATCTTTGACGGGTGGAGTTAAATTAGTGTTCTCTTTAGTGGTCAAAGAATGTGCGAGATGAAAGAAACATTGTCTTTGCATTTTCTTGCAAATGACAGCTGAAAAGGGGGAGGAAGCTGACTTTGTGGAGCACCTACTATGTACCAGGTACTGGGCTAGGAGATTTATATAGGTTGTCATTTGATTTAACCCAACAAAAATTTGTATACAGGTGTCATTATGCCCATTTCACAGGTAAGGAAACTAGGAGTAAAAAGGTTAAGTAATCTTTGGGGGTTGTGCAGAGCTGAAATTCCAGCCCAGGTCGGCCCCACCCAGAGGCCTGTGTCCTTTTCCAGTGGTTGCTGGCCCTATGTTTCTGGATGGCTATTTATCTCTCTTCAAAGATTAAGGGGGATGGAAATTCTATAATCTGTCCCTGAAGACTGGCCATGTTGTGTAAATCTGGGGTTTAAGAAACTCCCTGATCTCTCCATTGTTTTAAGTAGACTGCATTTCACCCTTTCTGTCTTCTATAGATAGTGGAAAACGACTGATCGGTCTCTTAAAAAAAAAATAAATCTTCATTGTTTGATGGTAGTAATTAAGCAGCCACTGAATCTTTTCTTATTTTATGTTAAACGGTTCAATCCTTTTAACCTTTCCTTGGAGAACCTATTCTCTGACCCCTTGACAGAGGACACATTTTGCCTTAAGCTCTGGACCTGACTTTTCAGCGGGAACCTGACTTGAGGCAGCAATCAGACCACAGTTTCCCTGACCTCCAAAAGAAAATGGACTCAGCTGTGTAGACTATCTGCTTTCCCTCAGTGGGACCTCTGGGCTCCTGCCAAACCCTCTCTACTGCTCTGATCCCCTACAAACACACATACACAACAGTAACATATACAAACAACAGCACACTCATACAACACACATACAGACGACAGCACATACTCCCAACAACATACACACAAACAACACCCACCCACACCACACACACACACACACACACAGAGCCTGACATGTGCCCCAGGCCTGTGGGGAAGCCAAGGTTTTTTTTCTCAGCGACAGTCACTGGACTCATCTTCTCTGAAGTCCTGACTCAAGGGAGATGCCCGGGCCTCTGACCACAGCAGATTCACGCCGTTCTTGCTTTGAATCCCTGGCAATCTAATCATTTTATTTCTTCAGGCCCACAGTAGACAAAAGAAGAGTGTGATTTGCTGTTTTTGAATTTCAAGAAATGAAACAGAAGCGAGAGCTAGTTTCTTGATAACTTTGTCTCCCCATGCTCTGGACTGTGAAATGATGCCATTTCTGTTTTAATTGGCCTGTGACCTGTAGGCCCCAGTGTAGGCTCTTCTGGCTTTCTTTGAACATATCAAAGAAAAATTTAAAAAGAAGGGAAAGAAAAAAGAGAAAACTCTGGATACTGGGTGGTGGGTGATTTTGTGTGTGTGTGTGCTTTTCTGTGGTTGCCAGAATTTCTGTCATGAACATGAATTCACTTGGAAATTAGGGAAAATATCAATAAATGTTAAAATTAACCCTAAGCAGTTAAAAGAATAAAATCATGGCCAAATCTTTATCAAGCAGATGCAAATCAAATGAAAACATGAATGGCAGTAATAAAGTAACAAAGTAGCATTTATCATAAAGCAGCTTCAGGATAAACGATCCATTTTGGCATTTTTATGTTGATATAAGATACAAGGCTGAATGAAAATATCACAGCGATAAAAGCATAGCATTAAATAGAAAGAATAAAAATTGACAGAAGGAGAAATTGACAGAAAAACAATTGTCTTTGGGAGACCTAAATTTTGACAATCAAAAAAGAGAAAAGAAGGATGCTGAAGTTTGAAATACTATAATTATTAAAAAATTTAAAATAAAAAACAAATTATTTTCCCCCTAACAACAAAGAATAAACCTTTTTAAAAGCTATTACTTGAAATCCCGAGCAAATCAAGTAATATATAGGCCACAAAGAAAACTTTTATCTAAAATACAACAAAATTAGAAAAAAATTACCCAAGTTTAAATAAGAATAAATGAATTTAAACTCTCAATTACTTAGAAATTTTAAAAACTCTTTAGAATTTCATAAAAAAAATCAAAACCATAATTGCAAACTATTTAGAAAGTAATGAAAATCAGAATGTTATATACAAGTGTTCATGGAATGTGTACAAAGGAATATGCTGAAGGCCTTAACATTGTCATTAGTAAACCAAAAATAATGAAAATAAACTAAGCATATGACTAAAAAATGAGGAAAGTCCAACTCGATGAATAAAATCCAAACAAGCAGAAATAGATAAGAAAGATGACAGCAGTCTGCAAATTAGAAGATAAAGCATAATGGATTGATACAAGTGCTTTAAATCTTTCTAAAGGCTAACCAAGTGGAAATACTTTTCATTATTCAAATCCAGGAACAGAGAAAATACAAACAAATAATATTAGAAATGGAAAAATGATATGAACATATTACAAAGAAGATTTAAATGGAGTAAGATAATATTGTATGTTGATACATGTGAGAATAGTGATAAATGGATGATTTTCTGGGGGAAATTGCTAAAATTGACTAAATAAATTATACATATGAAAAAATCAATAACCTTGAGAAGGAATTGACAAAGTTATCAAGAAGCTCCTTTCAAGAACTCTCTAGGTCCAGACGGCTTACCAAAGAATTCCTTAGAAGTTTCTGAAAACATGATTTCTGTGGTTTGTCAACCATTCAGGAACATAAGTAAAATTTGAGATGTATCAGACTTTGTTTATTTATTCATCACTTGACAGACATTTAAAAAAACTGGAGGACCCAGCAATTTCACTCCTAGAATCTGCCAAGAGACATGAGCCACATATCCACACAAAGGCTTGTATGCAAATGTTCATAGTAGCATTATTCAAAATAGCCCCAACTGTCCTCCAACTGTTGAAAAGATAAACAAATGTGATACATCCACACTACAGAATTCATCAATAAAAATGAAGTAAATAGTAAATAAAAACGAATTAAATATATGCTATTATAACAGGCTAAAATGTGGATAAAACTCAAAAACAGTATGGTAAGTGAAGAGTTGGACACAAAATACTACATATAATTCCATTTCTATGGAATGTCAGGAAAAGACAAATCTCTAGAGACAGAAAGCATATCAGTGGTTGCCTAAGGACTGGAGGAGAGCAGGAACTGACTACAAATGGGCTTCAAGGAATTTGGGGGGATTATGGGGACTGTTCTAAAATTGGAAAGTATCCTAAAATTGTTTTAAAATTGGTCATAGTTATTCAACTCTACAAATTTAGTAAGAATCTCTGAAATGTGCTCTTACGATGAGATTTTATGGTATGTAAATTATACTTCAATAAAGCTGTTAAAAATATGTAGTTATCTAACAAGTACAAATTAATATCAATAAGATGCCATTAACAGATGTAAACATCTATCCAACTGGTAAGATTAGGGGCGCCTGGGTAGCGCAGTCGTTGGGCGTCTGCCTTCGGCTCAGGGCGTGATCCCGGCGTTCCAGGATCGAGTCCCACATCGGGCTCCTCCGCTGGGAGCCTGCTTCTTCCTCTCCCACTCCCTTGCTGTGTTCCCTCTCTCGCTGGCTTTATCTCTGTCACGTAAATAAAATAAAAAATCTTTAAAAAAAAAAAGATTAAAAAAAATTAGTGTAGCAAAGTTTTAGTTCAAAGGATACTGTTATACATAACAATCAGAATATAATTAATACGATGCTTTTAGAAAACAAATTGAAGACAACCTATGGAATGGGAGAAGATATTTGCAAATGACATATCTGATAAATGGTTAGTATCCAAAATATATAAAGAACTTAAAAAACTCAACACCCAAAAAACAAATAATCCAATTAAAAATGGACAGAAAAGAACAGACATGTCTCCAAAGAAGACTTACAGATGGCCAACAGACACATGACAAGATGCTCAACGTCACTGATCATGAGGGAAATACAAATCAAAACTACAGTGAGATATCACCTCACACCTGTCAGAATGGCTAAAATCAACAACACAAGAAACAACAAGTATTGGTGAGGATGTGGAGAAAAAGGAACCCTTGTGCACTATTGGTGGGAATGCACACTGGTGCAGCCACTGTGGAAGACAGTGTGGAGGTGACTCAAAAAGTTAAAAATAGAACTACCCTATGATCCAGCAATCACACTACTGGATATTTACCCAAAGAATACAAAAATACTAATTAGAAGGGATACGTGCACCCCAATGTTTATGGCAGCAGTATTAACAATAGCCAAATTATGGAAACGGCCCAAGTGTCCATTGACTGATGAACGGATAAAGAAGATGTGGTGTATATAGACAATGGAATATTACTCAGCTGTTTAAAAGGATGAGGTCTTTCCATTTGCAATGACATGGATGGAGCTAGACAGTATAATGCTGAGTGAAATAAGTCAGTAAGAGAAAGACAAATACCATATGCTTTCACTCATGTGGAATTTGAGAAACAAAAGAAACAGGCAGAGGGGAAAAATGAGAGAGAGACAAACCAAGAAACAGACTCTTAACTATAGAGAACAAACTGATGGTACCAGAGGGGAGGGCTGGAGGGATGGGTGAAATAGGTGATGGGGATTAAGGAGGGCACTTGTGATGAGCACAGGGGGGTGTGGAATTGTTGAATCACTACCTAGTACTCCTGAAACTAATAGTACACTGTATGTTAGCTAATTAGAATTAAAATTAAAACTTAAAAAAAAATTTTTTTTAAAAGAAAGTAAACTGAAAACAGATACTATGAATTTTCAAAATGTTAATAGGCTTTGAATTATTAGTTTCATTTGAGGAATTTATCTTTCCGAAAATAAAAGTGTGCTATAAAGTGATGGGCGTTACACGCTTTTTTATGGTAACTACAAATTAAACTTGGTGTCTGACGTTAGGGAAAGGGGCCCATAAATCATAGTACACCAAACAATGCAATTTGTGTGGTTGATAAAAATCATGTTTTCAAAGACTACTTAAGGAATAGAAGAATATTGAAGAAATGTCAAGTGGAAAAGAAAAGTAGGGCATAAACTCTCTGTATATGTTAATCCTAAATGAAAAAAGAAGCGTCTATTTATGATTGGTAGGGTCTAGGCTAAATGTTCACACTTATTATCTGGGTGATATAATTATGGATGATGTAATTTTCTGCCCAATACTTTTTTTGTTTTACATTTTGTTTATTTACTTGAGAGAGAGAGAGAGAGCACAAGTGGTGGGGAGAGGCAGAGGGAGAAGCAGACTCCCCGCTAAGCAAGGAGCCAGATGTGGGGCTTGATCCCACAACCCTGGGATCATGACCTGAGCCAAAGGCAGACACTCAACTGACTGAGCCACACAGGTGCCCCCTTTTTGCTTTGTTTTATCTAAATTCTTGACAATAAACATTTATCGCTTTATCATTTGCAAATCAGAACTTTTACTGGAAAACTGTAAATGTTATAAAAATAACAAAGGTGAATGGAAATTAATTACATTTCTCTCCATCTGCGTCAAATCCAGCTGTCAAGTAGGAAGTAAGGTCTATATAATAATCCTAACTAGTTGAGCTTCCGTTAAGCAAGGCAATTAATCGTGAGCCCTCCCTCACTTTGTCTTCTTCCCCTTTCAGTGGAGGCATGGGAGCAAGTGAGTCAACTTGGTGTGTGGGTATGGGGGATGCATTTTGGGCAATGGTGGATTTTTAGGACTGAGAAGCACTTTCCCACCTTTTGACAACCTATTCGCCCCACCCCAGTGGTCTAAAGTTTGGCTTCCTGTCTTCAGTGGCACTGTCCCATTGTAAAGAACCAGAAGATCTATGTTTCAAAACACCGCATATATGGAAGACACATTCCGCCAACCAATACCCATGCATGGTGGCTTCTAGGTCCACGAGTATCCAGAAGCCCTGGGCTCGGTATTAAAAATCTTCCTTCTGGATTCTTTTTTACTTTGAAGATTCAGTCTTTGGTCTAAGTAACTTGGGTGTGATGTGGGTAGGGGACGTGGATTAGAATCAGAGGGGCAAACAGCACCAACACAAGAAGAGAAATTAGGAGACAACACCTAACTGAGGGAAGTCCAACGGGAAGCAGCCTCCGAATTAATGAGTGGGATGTGCCAAGCCTTCCCTCTCTGAAGTCACATTATGAGCCGCTCCACAAACATTTCCAACCTAACTTTTAAAATAATTAAACAAATGAAAAAGAAACCAGATTCTCGTATAAAAGCTCCTAGGGCTTTGGTCTTTATTACTAATAAACTTGCACCAGCCGCCCCCCACCCCCACCCAGCCTTGACAAGTGTGGGAGAAGCCGGCTGGTAACAAGATTGTACCGCCCTGATGAGTGTGCTCATTAGGGAAGCCACTCGGTTTGAAGGCCCACCCTGGCCAATCTGATTGCGAATTTTATTGAAATAATTTTATAAACAAGTCTTCAGACAAGGTTTCGTCCTGATGAATCCTCCGAGCTCATTACCACCCTCGGGAAGAAATTTGAAGAGATAAAAATAAAAGTCTAGGATTAAAACAGCACTTTCACCTTAGGCAAAACAGTCTCCCTGCACTTCGGATTTCTCCATCTGTAAAACAAGGATAATGATATTTCCCTCTCCAGCTCATCAGAAGAGCTCATGCTAAGTTCTGGGGAGCGTCTTGGTTGGGAAAGAAGGTAACCCATAAACCTGATTATTTTTAATAGCACGAAGAACATAATGGTGATCAATAGATGTCTGATCTCTCTCAAGACAGGGTAAAAACAATATAAAGGGAGGCATACATATGGTGCGAGAAATCGGCCAAATATCTTGGAAATTCACCTGGCTTGAATTAGAAAGCTGTTCTCCCTCCAATATTGTCTTTGATATTAACGAGTTTTCAGCCCAGTGACATTTCACCGTAAGACCATTAAATGTGTTTGTTGCGGCTGCTACTGCAGGAACACAGTGACCTGAGTGAGAGGCGTGTGTGGGAAAAGCAGTCGGGCGGCCACCATATATTCCCAGGCGGTGGGAACCATTTCAAAGCAGCTTAGCTCTGCCACCCCTCAGCAATTGTGTTGGTCAAAAGGCAGATGACTTTAAAATCCCGATTGACCCCCAAGCTGCATGAGCTCAACCGAGAGGGATGTGCCTGAATTTTAACACAATGCCAGCGAGCCAAACTCAAGAGTCTGCACAGAAGCATCACGTTGAAAACGTGTGAAAGAGCTGGATGCGGCTCAAGGATGATCGACGTATCCCTTCCAGACATAAGTGACAGCATCTTCTGCTTCTACCTGGCTTCTTATTTTTGCATCAAACATACACAGTAAGTGAAGAAATGTAATTCAATAGCAGAGTTTCGGGTTCCTGAGATTAGATGAGAGGGATCCTTAGCACCGAGGCACAAAGACTAGAGAAAAAAAGGCAGAGACTAAAGGAGCAGTAAAAGGCAAACTTCAGTCGGAAAATCTTGTGCCTCTGAGTGGCTGATCCGAGCTTCACAGAGTCGCCCGGAGCACGTGTTATGCTGGGTTCAGCCACTCCATGGACGATCAGATATTTCACATAAATAATTAAAAAGGTGCTGTCTGCCAGGGCTGGGTTCACGCGGACTAAAGGGGAGCATGGGTCACCTGTGTTCCGGCGGGAAGACTTGAGAGTGTGGCTCTAGTGAGGCATTGAAACATGACCATGGTCTAGGGAAGGATTTAAGGACGGGATCCACCTCGAAGGCTCCGTGTCCACCGCACCACCGTTCCTCGGGCCCACCCGTCTGGCTCAGGGTCTTTCGTGTGCTCCTTTTATTCTCCTTTTTCAATTCACGGCGCCACGTGGACATACTAAGGGGACTGAATCTTGCCTTCGAGAACGCGGAGTGCCTAGCTGGGTCCTACGCTGCGGCCTCTCCTTGGACACGGGCAGGCCGGGGGTGTTTAAGATAACAGCATTGCAGAGTGCAAACGGCCCCCACAGTGGAGCCAGAGGAACCTATGAGATCATTTGGAAAAGCTTGTGAATTCACTGCCATTTGCCTACTTGGCTTTGGATGAAAAGCAAATCTTAAAGCTGCTCAAAATGTGTCTGATTCATCTGTAACTGAGAATGAGACCAATCAGGGATAAGAAGTGAGTAAAATCCTTGTGATCACAGAGCCAAGAGAGCCTATTTTAAAGCACTTAATGTATTTTTTTTCTTAAAGATATATACACCAACTGTAATTAAGCTCTCCCTTTCCTTATGATCTTGGCAAGATGTTAAAAAAGAGATAGAGGGAGGGAGTCGACTTGCCAAGTGGATTTTTCTAAGCGTTCTCAGCCCTAATTAAAAGTCCTTTGTGCAAGGCCAACCAGCAATCAGATTCCTAATTAGAGTTGAGCAAACTGCCTTGGTGAACTGCGGCTTTCTCTGAACCCAGGAATCTGGGGAGAAAGTCTATCCGTCTTAATGGGGCCATTTTCTGAAGCACATACACACCCAAGTCCCGAAACGCAGATACGTGAAGGCAGTGGCACAACCCTATTCCCATCGGGTCAATTCCTTTTTTGCCTCCAGGTAGCTCAGTGGAATCCTGTGTGTGGTGTTGTTAGCTTCTCTTTCGTTTGTCGGTTATAGTGTTACGAGGAATCGTGCCTTTTTAAAAGCCTGTTTTCAGGATCTGGAATTAGGTGACTCGAGATTTAAGTATATTGAATGCTGGTATTTCATGGTTTATATCCAAATAAAGGAGACATTTCTGCCCTTCACTGGATTTCCCCTGGAATCTTGGTTATCATAATAGCAAATACGCACAGTGCTTACTACGTGCATAACAGGTAAGCTCTAAGAGCCCTGCACATACTAACTTACTTTAACCCTGCGAAAGCCCCATGAAGCGGGTTCTGTTGTTTTCCTTCCCCTCAGGGAGGAAACTGAGGCACAGGGCAGTAAAGAAACTGGCCCAAAGTCACTTTAGTAAGTGATGGGGCTAGGGTTGGTCTGCTGTCAGTCAGGTTCTAGAGTCTGCTTGTCCCCACCACCCTGGAGCTCTAGCACTGCCTGCAAGCTGGCCGCAAGCAGGGGAGGACCCCGACTGGCCAGGCGCCATGGGTCAGAGCACCGCACAGCGACTCGAATGTGGTTCAGACTCCCATGTGCCCCCGGCCTGCTTCCTGATTCCTACACGGGGTTTTCCAAGAACCGCATTTCGAATTGAGACCTTCTGAAATGTAGGCCTTGAATAAAGAGATTATACTGGGATGTCAAAATAAAGAAGGTGGCTATTCTCCGTTCCCAGAACCGTGGTGAGAGCAGCAACAATGGTATCCTTGTCTCTCTCGGTTAGAAACAAAGCACCCGCAGCCACAGCACCTGCGGGGGATGCCACAAAAAGTATGCACACCCTGGCCTTAGCTCATCTCCTACTTAACTCTCTGTGTCTTGATTTTTCCAGAAATGTGTACATCCTGAAACAGGGAGGACTTTCTGATAATTGTGTAATTTTCTTTTCCTCATGTTTTCATTTGGGTCACATTCATGCACACTCAGAGGTAAAGGGTCGTTGAGGGCTTTCTTCAAATTACTGTTTGATATTCTTAAAAGGAGATATATTTTACCTAGAGAATTAAGTTAAAAATACACAATGTAAATAAGAGCGGGTCAAACTCTTTAAATGCTATACGGCAGAATTACCTGCGTTGAAAAAGAAATACTTTCGTGTATTTCAGGGAGGTGGCTGTTTACAAGGTGTCATGGGGGGGAGGCCCAGGACGATGACAGGATGTCAGCTTGGGAAGAGCAGAAGAGGAAGGCTTAAGTCAAAGACACCAACAGACATGGGAAGAGGGGAAGGAAAGAAAAGTTGGACTAGAGAGAGAATTGAGGGAAGGGTAAGAGGCACCAGTGAAAGGCTTGCGGTTTTTGTTTGTTTGTTTTGTTTTTGTTTGTTTTCCAGAGCCACAGGAACATTCCATAGCTCTCAATAGAGTTTGCAGATGACTACGGTTTATAGTATCAACTGCACTGTCCTGTAGAATGCCTTTTGGGTAGCAGGCTCCGAATAAATGTCCGTTGATTGAATGCATTTCCCATACGATAGCAAGTAACATGTTTGAACATTTAAATTCTGGGGAAAAAAAAAGAAAGAAAGAAAAGCTGATAGGATAGGGAGTCCAAGAACTGAATCACCGACCCTGCAAGACCTCCCAGAGGAAAAAATTAAGAGGAAAATAAAATGTTTGAGAATGACGAACAAATTTCCTTCTGAAATGTTAAGGAAAAAGACGTGGTCAAGCATTTTAGGACTCCTCTATCTGCAGCTACCTTCCCCAAGTTGAGGTGTTTCTCCTTCCTGAAAGTCACTGAGACTTCTCAGGGTTTTGACGTATCTGCCACAACCACACCAGCACATCGGTAAACAGTTACCATTCAAGTGAGTGTTGATATGTGTAATTTATAGGACCCTCAGGCAATATGCAAAGATATATAAATTCAGATGATCTAAGTTACAGAAAAATGTAGTTAGCTGATTAAATTAAGAAGTAGTGTTCATAACCAGAGACTGATGAGATTTTAAGATTAGTTTGTGCTGATGTTTATTCATTTCCTGTTCAAACATTCTTCAAAGCTGTGATCAGACACCAATCCAATCTGGAAGATACCTTTTTTTTTTTTTTTTAAAGATTTTATTTATTTATTCGACAGAGATAGAGACAGCCAGCGAGAGAGGGAACACAAGCAGGGGGAGTGGGAGAGGAAGAAGCAGGCTCATAGCGGAGGAGCCTGACGTGGGGCTCGATCCCATAACGCTGGGATCACGCCCTGAGCTGAAGGCAGATGCTCAACCGCTGTGCCACCCAGGCGCCCCTCAATCTGGAAGATACCTTGTTACATTTCTCTTCCATCCTGGCTTGTCTTAAGTGCCAATTACACATGTCAGGCATTTTGCTGGTTTTTGCATTCCTTTGCTCATTGACATCTAGAGCTGACTTCTCCTAGTTAGTACATAAAGTGATTTGTTCTTGTGTGTGTTTGTCAAACTTGGTTCTATAACTGCCAGATGTCTTTTGAAGTGGCATCGTGGCACCGCCCCTCTTTTGGGAGGACACTGAGGTGTGGAGCAGGTCTGTTTTGTTCCCTAGATATCAGGATGGATGTAATGTACATATTCTCCAACCAAATCCTAGACTCTCGTGCAGTAGGAATGAAAGGAGGCAAACCATGATCAATGGCTAAATATTTGGTGTGGACCAAAAATGCTAACTTCGCCAAACTAAGGGTAAGTGGAGCTCTCCCAAAAATATCTTTTGAGAGCATAGAGTTGAAACTGCTGTGGGAGCAAAGAGCCTGGACAGGCAGGATTATAATATGGAATCCTTGGACTCCTTTGGGTTTTGCTTGTCTGCTTATAGGCGTCCTGGGAAGGCCTGGGAACAAACGTGAATGGCTTTACTCACGACATTAATAAGGACTTGCTGTGTCCATGCACTGACCAGGCTGCTAACTGCTTGGCGTGGATTATCTCCTTCAGTCTTCAACAGTCATCTTATGGGCAAGATTCCGGCGGTAGCCTTGTTTCACTGATAAGGAAGGTGAGCCTTAGAAATCTTAAGAAACTTGCCTAAGGTCAAACAGCACATAAGTGTGATACAGCTCCTGAAGGAGGGATTTGCAGAACACTTTATGATTTATTAACTTTCTTTCACTGGCATCATTTAATTTTACTCCTACCTATCCTATGGGGATGGGTGGCATTGTCCTTATTTTGCACATGAGAGAACAAAAAGTCAGAAAAGCTTTGTGGCTCACTTTGCTGTCCTCAGCAAAGAGAAGTCTAACGGTAAGTTAACTAGAGAATTCTTTAGGGCAAGTGGCTGAGCTACCTGTCCTCTCTCCAGCCTTAACAGGATGGAGAACAAAGAGTGCTGAGCCAAGGGTCTCCGGCTCTGCCAAGTTCCATATGACCTGGGGGCTTCTGTTTCCTCAATGATAATATGTCGGGTTCTCAAGGTTGTTTTAAGGATGAAGTGGGGTTTTTGAGAATTGTGTATTGCATGCAAATGTAAGTTATGAATAATACTATTATACAGCCTCTCTTCAGCTAGTTCTGGAAGCACCCCCAGCCAGTGCACACACTTAAGATGTGTTTTTCTCTCTTCTGCATTTGGAGCAGTTATGGAATAGGGCAGCGTAGTTGAAATGAAGTTTTAAGACTTTTCTTCCATTGTTTTTTATCGAGGTATAATTGACCTACGACCTTACATTAGTTTCGGGTGTACAGCACAATGATTTGATATTTGTATATATTGTGAGGTGACCACCACAGTAAGTCTAGTTCACATCCATCACCGCACATAGTTACAGACTTTTTTTTGTGATGAGAAACTTTAAAGACTTACTCTCTAAGCAACTTTCAAATATGCAGGACACTATTAATAACTATAGTTATCATGCTGTACATTACATTACCATGACTTTTTTATCTTATAACTGGAAGTTTGTATCATTTGACCCCCTTCAGTGATTTCACCTAACCCCCACCTCTGCTTCTGGCAACCACCAATCTGTCCTCTGTATCTATGAGCTTTTTTTTTTTTAAGCTTCCATATATAAGTGAGATCATATGATATTTGTCTTCCACTGTCTGACTTATTTCAATCAGCATAATGCCTCAGGACCCATTCTTGTTGTTTCAAATGGCAAGATTTCATTCTTTTTTATGGCTGAATAATATTCCATTGTATATATGTACCATATTTTCTTCATCCATTCATCCATCAGTGGGCACTAAGATTGTTTCCATGTCTTGGCTGTTGTAAATAATGCTGCAATAAACATGGGGGTGTTTATATCTTTTCAAGTTAGTGTTTTCATTTTCCTTGGATACTCAGAAGTATAATTGCTGGATCATATAGTATTTCTATTTGTAATTTGTTGAGGAATCTCCATACTGTTTTGCATAGTGGCTGTACCAGTTTACATTCCCACCAATAGTGCACAAGTGTTCCCTTTTTTCCACATCCTTGTCAGCATTTGTTATTTCTTATCTTTTTGATAATAGCCATTCTACCAGGTGCGAGGTTGCATTTCCCTGATGATTAATGATTTTGAGCGTCTTTTCATGTATCTGTTGGCTATTTGTATGTCCTCTTTGGAAAAAATGTCTACTCAGATCCTCTGCCCATTTTTTAATTGGATCGTTTGTTTTTTTTTTTTTTTTTTTGCTATTGAGTTATATGATTTCTTTATATATTTTGGATATTAACCCCTTATCAGATATATGACTTGCACATGTTTTCTGCGTTCAGTATGTTGGCTTATCATTTTGTTGATGGCTTTATTTCTCCAATTTCTCTTCCATGGTGTTGGTACCCACTCACGGAAGAACAAAAATGAGATAAGTGATTGAAAACAGAAGAAAGAAAAGGAACTTAAGAAGGGCTGGCTAGATACTAAAAAAAAAAAAGTTCTTACAAGAAAATGTTACAAATATTCAAAATGTTTCAATCTACCAGCACTGGAGAAAAAAAAAATATTTCCCCGTTAAAGAACAAAACATCTTGTGGTTAAAGCATAGCGATAGGAAGACTATCTTTAGGGCACACTTTTTAAAAAATCATGCAAAAAGAAGCTCGCAGGTTTATGTGCTTTCATCTTTATTGATAGAAGTAACTATTTGGTGGTAGTTTTATTACATTCTTCCTGAAGAATAAATGCCCAGAATGTTCGGTAAATTCAGTAAATTCAACATGTCCAGTGAGGCAGGTTTAGTCTTTGTGAGTCCAGCTGCTGTGGAATGGGTGGGGGTTGGGACCTCGGCTCCACTGTCCTTCCTGGAACATCATTTTGCTGCTTTCCTTTTGTTTCCCCCCTGGATTCTTTAAAAAAAAGAAGGCTTCTGGTTTGGGGAGCAAATGGTTTTAAAATTCCTATTTACTGCTTTTTTCGGCAGTAATAATGCCACATCCAGCTTAGCTCCGTGTATGAGAAAGCTTAATAAAAGTTAACATTTTGGTTCTTGTTGACCAGCCTGTTCACACGCTGCTGAGTAAGCAAGATTCATCCTTTCTAGGGATTCATAGTGAATCCTCAACCCTACCCTTAAGAAAGCATTAAAGAAGTTCCGGAGAGAGGAGCAAAACAAAATGCACAACCAGAGACACTGTGCGCTGTAAGCAGCAGGCATGTACTGGTCAAGGAGTTAGATTACTCAAGGTGGTGACTCATTCCGCAACTATGTAGTGTTTGCGGTTGAAGAGAAACCTTTGCCAGAGAATGACTAAAATCTATTGGCAGCGTCTTTAAAGAAATCATGACTGGGCCTAAACCAGTGAATACGCAAGTGTGCTTTTTTTTCTTCGTCTTTTACTTATTCAAGACTGAGAGTAAGAAAACACCATCCCGGTTGACGTCTACTGTTACAGCACGGTCTCCGGGGCATTCCCAAAAACACTCTCAACAGGGCCGAGTCCAGACACATGTCTGTCTGGGCGTGGTCGTGTAATAGTGTGTGTGTGTGTGTGTGTGTGTGTGTGTGTGTAGCTAGTAGAATGAACAAATCAGACTTACACAAATTGTTAGAGGTATTTATTTGATCTTGGTAATTTAAAGAAAAGCCTAGGGGAGAAAATTCCCAAATTTGGTTGTTTTAGTTTTCTAGGGCTGACAGAACAAAGTACTACAAATGGAGTGGCTTAAACAACAGACAATTTATTGTCCCACAGTTCTGGAGGCTAGAAGTCCAAGATCAAGGTGTTGGCAGGGTTGGTTCTTTCTGAGGGCTGAGAGGGACGATCTGTTCCGTTCCTCTCCCCTAGTGTCTGGTGTCTGCTGCAAACTGTGGTGTTCCTTGGCTTGTAGA
Organism: Ursus maritimus; assembly: GCF_017311325.1. Lineage (NCBI taxonomy): Eukaryota > Metazoa > Chordata > Mammalia > Carnivora > Ursidae > Ursus > Ursus maritimus. Next base: position 3,780,307 of record NW_024423675.1, read on the forward strand.
AGCATCACCCTGATCCCTGACTTCACCTTTACATGGCTTTTCTCTGTGTGTATCCATCTCCAAATTTCCCTTTTTAATAAAGACACCAGTCGTATTAGATTAGGGCCCCACCCTGCTCTGGTATGACTTCATCTCAGCTAATTACATCTACAATGACCCTATTCCAAATAAGATAACATTCCGAGGTACTGGGGGTTAGGACTCCGACATTGAAATTTGGGAGAGGGGGACAGATTTCAACCCATAACAGTTACCTATCTATCAGCCAGAGATAATTTATTAAAAAAAAATAATGGATTCATTTAAAATTCTTTGGTAGTCGATCTTAGTCTCCGTTAAATCTAGAAGAAAAGTTGAGCATCTTAAAAAAGTTTGAATACATTTCACATAAATAAGGAATAATTATTTAAAATGAGAGAGATTCTTTAACCCAAAACAGAATGTTTCAGCTAAACAAATATTTTTTGAATCATCTGGGCACAATGCCATGTAAATACATTTGCATTTATGAATCCAAGTTCCACACAAACGTCCCCCCATTAACAATAGGGCAAAATATGAAATTTTAATTTAACAAAATTGTAGTAGAAGACAAAGTTGGTACCTAAAACTTTAAGACTTTAGTTTTGAGGTTGCCAAGAATCTTTTTTTTTTTTCACAACAATCCTTGAAAAGGGGACATGCACCTGTGTGAGCACATCCATGTACACCCACATTGCTTTGAGTGTGGTGTGCTTCTTTAAGTTAGTGCTATTTCCAACACTTAGAAGACCAGCATGTAAATGAGGGTGAACATAGACAGTCAAGGGAGAGAGGGACACTTGTGTCACTATAGTTAAAGAGCAATATGAGCAGAAACATAGATCCAAGAATAAATGGAGTTCTGGGTGAGTTCTAGGTCCTAGGAAGGTGTCAGGCTTCCAGAGGAAGGCAGTTTATCTCTGCATAAAAGAAGAGCATATTGGGGGTGCCTCAGTGGTGCAGTCAGTTAAGTGTCTGACTCCTGATTTCGGCTCAAGTCGTGATCTCAAGGTTGTGACATCGAGCCCCACATCGGGCTCTGCACTCAGCATGGGATCTGTTTAGTTTCTCTCTCTCTCTCCCTCTGCCCCTCCCCACCTCTCTCTCAAATAAATAAATACATCTTTAAAAAAGAGAGAGAGAGAGAGAGAAGAGCATACTGGCTGTGAAAATACTTGACCAGCCAATGTAATGACCCATCCTTTCATTAGGGATTCATTTCTGTCCATCCCTGAGCGCTACACAACCACATGGGAAATAACAGCCTGTCTCCTGGTTGGATTAGATGCTTAGTAAGGGAGATCCTGCATTCTTGGGACAGCCGGTGGGTGAAGTCACTGGGGAGGTGAGTTTAAGCACTAAAGTTGAGGTTCTAACCTTTCTTTGTGGAAGCTTCTCTTGCTGGGGCCTGATCCCAAACAATCTACCATAGCTAAAGACCACGATTGTGTCTCCATTCCTTACATGAACATGAATTGTGAGCAAATTCACTCATGAGGATCTTGGCTACCCTTTTATTGTCAGTTGTAATAGTTTGTCACTTTAAGGTCTTCTTAGCTCATTATAGTGCTAAGGATAGCAAATTCACACAAGTACAGCCAGATACGCTTTTCCCAAGAAAGCTAGAGATTTAGAATCATAAAATTTTATAACAGAAGGTGACCTTGGAAATCATCTAATACAACCCCTCATTCTACAGATAAGGAAATTAAGTTTTGTAGAGATTAAGTCACTTGTCAAAGGTCAGCAACCAGGAAGTGGCAGAACCAGGGCTGAAACCCATTTCCTGACCCTCCTTTCTCTACTGAAAGTGCCATATACGATAATTCCAGAACTAGGTTATAAACTAACAAAGAATTATTCTACCACAGGCACTTCAGGTAGAATCCTGTCCAATGAAGCAGCTATGATTCCTTCTCTGTGGGCACTGGTCTCTGGTATATTTATTCCAAGCAGATGCTAATGATTTCTTTAATTTGTGGTCAATTCTAAGTTTTCAAAGAAATGAAAGAGCTGCCCAATGGACATAAAAGAAGCAAATGTGGATGATTTATGATAAAGAAAAAGAAAGGTAGATCCTTGGGTCTGTCTCAGCCTTTCTGCTCTCCAGGCTGTGGTCCTCAAACAAAGAACATTATCAGATATTTATGTGATATGAACAGTTACTGATATCAACAAGCCACATACCCCATACTCCATTAAGATGTAGTTCACCAGTAGAAAAAATACGGAACTTATTTTAGATTTCTACCACCCACCCAAAAGTAGTTTCATGTTTTGTATATGAGCAGTTCTCTTTGATTAATTCTGAGACCCCCAAGGCTTATGCCTTAAACATTTCACGTCGTCTAAGAAGAAAGTATATTTCCTGCTGCAGAAATGGAGCACTGCTTCTGCCACAAGTCAGTGAAGTGTTCCGTGGGCAAGCAACGTAGGGCTGGGGTCTGAAAGAAATGAATTTGAGCATATTTCGTTGATTTTAATAGCCTGACCTCTGAGTGTGCGAGCAGCAAGGCCAGGAGGTAGCGGCAGGCCATACATGACTGAATTAAAATGAAGCCTGGCATCGCTCAGGGAAGCCTTCCCACACCTGCTTCTCATTTCCTCTAGTTATTTCTGGTAATGAAAATTGGAACCGTTGCTATATATTTTGGGGTCTAGAAGGTCTATACATTTTTCTTTCATACAATATGCTTGTGATTAAGTATATGTCTCTGTCTACAAAAAAAAAAAAAACAAAAAAACCCAAGACCTAAGTGTTCCTGGAAGAATAAGGAAAAAAATCTTAGGGTCTTCCCTTAAAAATAGATTTTTTTGGTTTGTTTTCTTCACAATTCCGGCTGGAAGGCTCTGCCATGCTGCAACCTTCCTACCTGTCTGCTGACATTTTCATCTACTGTTCTCTTTACCTTTTTGCACACTGACTTGGCCCTTCATTAGGGACCTGAATGGCAAAGTGAAATAATAATCCTGGCTTGTTTTAAAGAAGCTGAAAAATTTCTCAAGAAAGTTGAAAGCATTTGGATGGGAGAGCAGACTTTCCCGAATTCATTTTTTTCGCTTGAGTTTTTTATTCTCCAGTCATCTCCTAGGCAGTCCTGATGTCTGTATCAAAAGAAAGGGATGTGTGGCTCAAAAATGCCAATTGGAGCCTTCCCTAGGGAGCTCGTAGTATAATTTGTGATGAGTTTAAGCCTGGAATTTGGCCCAGTCCCTAATCAATCATTAGGTGATCCTGGCTCTTATTTTCATGTTGCTAGGGACAGCCTTCCCATCTTCTTATCGTCGTCTGCCTTCAGTTGACATTCTGAAGTGCAGCTGTATTGATTATGACTTTTCCCTCCCCTCTCTGGTAGCTTGGAATCTCATTGCTGAGGAGTAATAACATGATATATATTCATATGCACATATGCACGAACTACCGTGTTCAGTATTTGCATTTGCCTACACGTCTGCCGTGCAAGAGTATGCCATGCGAGCGAGTCAGCCTCTTCCCCCTCCCTGCCATGTGATGTCTATATATTTATGAGTAGGAGAGAGAGGAGCTCTTGGGTATATGAATCTGCTTGCAATTTCCTAATGGAATCTGGCAGAAGAGCTAAGCAATAGGACAAGTTCCAGTTTAAAAAAAAAAATGTGTTCATGGAAGTGCTTTCCCCTCGTGCCCGTCACCTATTTGCCCTCCCAGACCATTGAAAAGATTAATCATGGAAGGAACTGAATTCTCCTTCTGGTCAGCAAAGAATAAAATACTGTGTTGAAGGAGAGGGAAATGATATAATTTTGTTCCTTTTTAAAAGCGCGTATCATGAGGGAAGAGTCCAGGTGAACAGGATCCTGAAGGAGGAAAAGATCTCGTTAACAATGGCCTAGTCTTCTGTAGCTGACTGGGCTTAGGGTACTGCCATTTGGGAAGAGAAAGTCTAGGAATGTTCTTTAAGGAGAGAACACCAAGTTGTGAATGGCCTTAGAGGTGAATGGGTGTGAAAAGCTGCAGGCTCTTTCCTCTGGGAGCTGCTGCTGGGTTGGGAGGGCATCCTGAGATAAGACACCCTCACTATGCAGAAAAGGCCTCCATTAATGCCATGATCCTTTGTTGCCTTAGCCTGTGCCTGCGTGGACCATTTAAGTCATGGGTCTTTAAGGAAACAATTGCAAAGGTCCCATCCTGTCCCACATCCAAACTCCCTAGACTTTCTGCCTTCCATCATGGCCTTGGCATGGCAAGGGCTGTCGGGATGAAAGGAATGCTGGGAAGGAGATTTATGGTGGTTGGAGATGCCAACATATGGAATCCACAAACCTTGAAAATGTCTATGTCTCCGCATGCAGACTTTTTAATTGAAACTTCATGTACCCGAGGTCCATGTCTTCAAGTGAATGAAAAAGAAATTGCTTATTTGGGGAAGTCTTTGCCCAATTCACCTGGGATAATAAAGCCTTCGGATCACATACATCTCATTCTGTAGACAGTCCATGGAATGGAATGCTACAATGTAGCTATACAGCCTTGGGCAGAAAAGAGGCAGGAGAAAATATTTCTAAGGAGCAAACTGAACCTTCACATTCTTCAAAAGGACAATTTTTTTTTGTCATTTATTTTTTCCTTCAGATACGATCTTCCATTGTATCTGAGTAGTTGCTAATAGATATAAAGATAAATGAAGACTGTATTTGTTTAGAGTTCACATAAGGGGCAGAATCAAAACATAAATTCTTTTACTATGGACACTGTCAAAGGATTTTAATAGTCCACATGACCTCCAGTATTCTCCTCATGTGGAGGTCTTGCCCTAGGCCACATGTATAAAATATGTTGGTTAGACATCCTCTGTGGCAACACTGCAGCTATTTTAGGGAAGATTCTGAGAACTCCAGCAATGGCTATCAAGCCTGGCAGATGGCAGGATGGCTGTAGGAACAGACTGGTGATTCTAGAGTTGGTTCATATAAAACAGGCTAAGGAAGAAAAAAATGATGTAGCCACCTTGTAACATTCAGAAGCTTCTTCTGCTAGGAAGGACAATGGCCTGGCTGGCTTCCTTGTTGGGGGTGGGGAGACAAAACTGGCAGCTTTGCAAGTACCTGAAATTCTGAATCAAAGAAAGAGAAAATTGTGGCTGATATTTATTAATAATATTGTTTAAATCGTCTACATTTTTAATGGAGTTTTTTTTTGTCTAGTTATTCTATCAGTTGCTGGGGAGTGGGTGTTAAAATCTCCAGCTATGATTATATAGAATTGTCTATTTCTCACTTGCTCTATTTTATTTCATGTATTTTAAGCTCTAGGTGCATATACATTTGTGATTGTCATGTCTCTCTGTTGAATTATGAAAAGTCCCTCTTTTCCTCTGGCAAACTCTGTAATGAAGTCTACTTTATCCACTATTATTATAGTGAGTCCAGCCTCCTAATGTTTACTGTTTGCATGATGTATCTTTTCCCATCCACTTCATTTTAACCTATCTGAATCTTTATCTTTAAAGTGTATCTCTTATATTGCCTAATATATAGTTGGATTTTGCTTTTTATTCATTCTGACCATCTCTGCCTTTTAATTCAAAGTGTTTAACCTACTTACATTTAATGTAATTTTTGATATGGTTGGATCTGGGTCTACTTTCCCCATCCACTTTATTTGTCCCAACTAATACTTATTAGGCATTGCTAAGAAAAGTTACCTAAAGCTTGAAAATTAGGAAAGATGGCAGTGTGCCCCCTCAAAGTCATTCTAAATTATTGTCTAAAAGGCCTGCCTCAGGCCAGGAGAAGATAACTTTGTTTGACTTACTATTTGCTATTAAGGAAACTAAGGTGCAGAGAGGTTAGTTAATTTGCTCAAGATCACCCAGGAGTAAATATTGGAGTTGGAATTCAGAGCTCCAAGCACATAAATTTGATCACTTTACCATACTGCCTCCCACTGGTAATTGCCTCATTACAGAGTTTATGGACAATTACCAGAGGAAGTAGGGAGGACTACTGCTGCCTTTTGCTAGCTATGGTACCTGCAGATGGCATTTTCCGTTAAAGGGAAGGGCAGCTGTGTGGCACCTCAAGCCACACGTGAACCAAGCCCAGGGGTCCCAGGGCAGTGAGGCTCAGCCTGGATGCATAGGGTGTTTGTTCACTCTGTTGATCAGGGACCTCTCCTGTTTACCACTGCCAAACACATGGATGCGTAGAAATGAAATGCTGTTTTTCAAGAAATATTCTGGTGACATGCATTCCTTCTTCTGTTTGATAGAGGAGTGGGGCTGAGGTGAAAGAAAGAGTAGTATGACCAGCGAGGAAGACACACTGATGTAGCAAAATGTTAGCAATGTTTTAGCACTTCCTCATGAAGCAGTGTGACCTCCTGCCACCCAGACAGGCTCTTTCTTTAGATTTTTTCTTGCTCATTCGCCACAGCTGTTTGTTGTTTTCTTAAATGTTCAGCTTTTTATAGCTCTTCAGTTACTTATAAAAAGTATCAGCTATTCAGGCCATACGAGTACTGGTTCAGCGCTAGTCTAATGAGCAGTGAGAACACTGAAGGCATATTTTTGTGGCTTCTATTTTCTCACCTCTCCCCTGCCCCCCTCTCTCACAAGTTTCCCCTTTGGACTCAAATGACTCCAGATTTTTGGAATTCGCTAAAAAGGTGAGCCACCAGTTGGTCTTTGCTGCTTAAGAATAATTCACTGCCTGTGTTTAATGTTACTGGCTTTCCATCATTTCGTGACAAGGAGAGGAATGGATGGAACCTTACCCAGCCATAGGTAGTCCGAGGCGTTCAGAAGGGCTACAAACCTGTAGAGACGCACCTGTGATCTCTAGGGAAAAGAAGTCTCATCTTTGTCATGCAGGGGGCGGGGGCGGAGAGGGGAAGCCCAGCGCTTGGAGTGCCTTCATTGAGTAAGTAGGAACTGTCTCTTCAATCTGCATCCACATGGAAAGCAGGCCCAGTAATAGAAGAGGTCCTGATAGAAGCATAAGGAAGATTCCAGAAACCACAGTCAAAAACACAATTGACATTTATGTCATTGAGGAAAGTGGACAATCTCCCTTGGGCTTGAGGCCTTTACAATGATGTCTCAATTGTATACACATTCTACATGACAGCTACAAAACACTCAGAGAAATTGTTCTGATCTTAGTGTGAGAGAGTATCACTGAACACATCATGGGAGAATCCTCTCAGGAGAGCCACGATTGAGAACATCTGCATGTATGTTCTGCCATGGAGGCTGCCCACCTGGGAGCTTCAGACACTGGGGGCACTTGGAGTAATTTGCAAGGGTCCTCGCCAAGCATTTTTAGTTGATTTAACAAATAACTATCTTGCATATATGTGTGCTCTTTTTCACAAGTAGGTAGATACTAAAATGATTACTAAAATATTAAATATAGCATGAAATTACTGATGCTTTTAAAAATATTATGATTATTTTTATCTATTTATTTGTTTTTACCTTAATATAGCTGTAGGTTAGAAGCTGCTGTTCTAGCAAGTTATAGGCCTTATATCCAGAATGTGTTACAAATAAACTCCTTAGGAGACACTGGCCAATTATTTGGGTGGAAAAGAATCAAATTATCAGTTTGTATTTAGGTAGCCATACCCTCAGCCCTTCTTTTTTGGTGCTGGAAGAAATGATGTCTTCCTTTTAAAAGGAAGACAATTCACCTAGCATACTACCTGGGATGATTTTGCAGAAATGGGTCCTCATTAAATGTGTTTTGATGTGGAAAATAGACTTCATTCCAGCCAGTGGTGACTTGGATTGATCCCAAGTGTCAATCTTGTAAAGGTCTATTTATAGAGGAAATTGTATATATATATTTTTTAGCTCAGAGGCTTTTATGTTTATCTATTGCAATATCATGCTTTTAAGGGTCCATGTAATAATAACAATGACTAATATTTATCGAGCATTTAATACAAGCCAGACACCTTTCTAAACATTTCACATGTGTTATCTCAACAGGCCTTTGTGGTAGCTATTATTATTTTTATTTTATACATAAAGACATCAGAGTCAGAGAGTTCAATAACCTGGCTTACGAGCACATGAGTGATGGAGCCAGGATTTGAATCCAGACTATCTGACTTTTGAGCCGACACTCTAAACCACTATACTATATTCACTTCATATAGAAATTCTGACCCAAGGCTGGGATTTTTTAAAATTATGATTTAACATTTTAAGGAATTGTCTTTCTCCTCATTTAATTTAGGATTTAATTTTCCTTTCTCATCTGAAAATTGCTCTATTATGTTAAAAAAAATCTATCCTCTATCTAGCTAGACTCTCAAATATAAAAACTTGGAAATTCACATGTACCAGTTTTCGTAATTCTGTTTAATAAAACCTCTCATTTCTTCCTCGAGGATATTGTCTCCCCTTAGTATGCTCTGTGGCATAAGTGTGGGAGTTACATTTTCTTTTCTTGGCCTTAGTTCATCAGTCTTTATAGTGGGGCCTCTAAAAACATTATAAACAATTGTGAATTAAAGAAGATATACAAAGAGCCAGTCGGCACAAAAAAGATACGCAACATCATTAGTCATTAGGAAAATGCAAATTAAAATAAGGAGAGGGGTGTCTGGGTGGCACAATCCATTAAGCCACTGACTCTTGGTTTCTGCTTGGGTCATGATCTCAGGGTCTTGGGATGGAGCCCTGTGTCAGGCTCTGTGCTCAACAGGGAATCTGCTTGAGTTTCTCTCTCTCTCTCCCTCTGCTCCCCCCTGCCAAATAAATAAATAAATGTTTAAAGAGTAAAAAAATAAAATAAGGAGATACCACTACATACACACAAAAATGGTAAAAATGAAAAGAACTGACAACACCAAGTGTTGGTGAAAATGTAGAGCAGCCGAACTCTCATTAACAGCTGGTAGAAATGCAAAATGATGCAGCCACTTTCAGGAAAGCAGTCTGGCCATTTTTTAAGAAGTTAAACAGACACTTACATATGATTCGCCAATCCTACTTCTAGGTATTAACCCATGGGATGTGAAAGCTATGTCCAACACAGAGACCTGCACGTGGGTCTTCGTGGAAGTATTGTTCACAATAGTCCCAGATTAGAAACAACCCAAATGTCCATCTGCTGCTAAATGGATTAAAAAAGTGTGATATACCCAAACAGTGGACTATTCCTCAGCCATAAAAGGGGAACAAGCTACTGATAGAACAACACAGCTGAATCTCCACATGCTAAGCGAAAGAGGCTGGACACAAAGAGACTACATATTATGTGATTCCATTTACGTAAAAATCTAGAAACGGCAAAACCATAGTGAAATAAAGCCGAGTAGTTGTCAGGAGGGCGGGCTTGGGAGTGGGGCAGGTATTGACTATGAAAGGGAATGACGGAACTTTGGGGGAATGAGACCCGTGTTCTGTATCTTGGTTGTAGTGGCAAGCATGTTTGTCACAACTCATACACGCTTATCAGACGCATCAAGCTGCACACTTTAAATCACACCTCAAAAAGCTGAGTAGAAAAAAATGTGCAGAGATCGTAGTGACTGAGCTGTATGTGAGACAATTCCATTCTTCAAACTCTAGGGTTAGCTTCTGTTGGGTTCAACTTAACTCATTTCATTTCATGTTTAATTCCATGTGGTTTAAAATGTTTGTGTGTGGTTTTTTGGGGGGGGAGGCAGTTTAAATAATCGAAATTTATTATCTTACAGTTCAAGTCAGAAGCCTGACTCAGGTCTGACTGGACTGAAAGCAAGGTGTTGGCAGGGCTGCATTCCTTTTCAGAAACTCTGGAGAACAATTTGTTACCTTGTCTTTTCCAGCTTCTAGAGGCTGCACACATTCCTTGAGGCTTAAAATGTTTCATATCTTTGGGGTGCCTGGGTGGCACAGTCGTTAAGCGTCTGCCTTCGGCTCAGGGCGTGATCCCGGCGTTCTGAGATCGAGCCCCACATCAGGCTCCTCCGCTGGGAGCCTGCTTCTTCCTCTCCCACTCCCCCTGCTTGTGTTCCCTCTCTCGCTGGCTGTCTTTCTCTATCAAATAAATAAATAAAATCTTTAAAAAAAATGTTTTGTATCTTTAATCAAAGCTATTTCTTCAATTGGAAAAGAGGGTGTTTTGAATTTAACGTGTAACAAATATTCAGTGAAAAAGGAAAATTGAAATAAATGTGTTCATAATAAAAATGATTCCATATCATTTATTCAGTGATTGTACAGCCCTCTAAGGGTCAGAGCGTCTTCGTAGCTGTTGATATTGTTAATATCCTGTCACACTGGATCAGCTGCCTTGTGAAGACCTCATTTTGAGTTTGAGAATTTTGATGGTTGTAGGTGACATACTGGTTGCAGTGTGAAACCCCAACAACCAGAAATTCCACATGTGGTACAAGCTAACTCTAAGCGCTACCTGGTGAAGTTTAAGGCTGAATTTCATTACAAGAAATCAGTTGGTTGTTTGAGGCAAAACAATGAACTACCCAGTTTATTTTGTAATTTTCTTATAAGAACCAATAAAAAAATAGTGGTTTTTCCAATCGACATACCCTTCAGAGATATGAATATATATCTACTTACCCTTTCCTTCAGCCAAAACCTGTTTGTCCAGGCATTGTGCTAAGTGCCAGGGGAAACGGCAAGTTGCTTAAACTACGATGATTGCAGTCCTATTCAGTTAAAATTCTGCACTTGGAAATTAGCTGAAATGTCTCTAAAATTACATGCAAATATTTGTTTCTGGCTATTTCAGGTAGAGGACTCAAAAGACATATGTTCTGAAGTCAGGATATTTAAAAGTGACTGTGGGATGCTAGAAAAGGCTCAACCCCCCCACCCCGAGGTGGGTCTCCCACCAACCTACCCCATAGGCCTGAAATGATGCTATTAGAGGAATACTGTGCTAAGCATTCTCTTTTCCCTCCAGCCAACATCACCTGGGAGCTTGTTAGAAATGCAAAATCTCAGCATCCACCCACAGACTGACTGAACTAGAATCTGCATTTTAACGAGATTCCCAGACAGCTAGACCACATCATAATGTTTCTTCCAACCCTGAAGCTTTTCTGCGGCTCTCTGCCTACCAGTAGTATGAACATTTAAGGGCTTAATTCCTTCTGCTGCAATATTTTGAGATGCACTGAAGGTCAGGCGTCTGATCCCTTCCACCAGGGAGAGACTTGAACCATTCATCACGGTTCCTATGAGACCTCTCCTGATGTTTACTTACCTCTTGTAGTTCAATAAGCATCTTTGTAAGTAAGAGGAAGAAATCACAGGTATCTGAAAGGCTTTGTGCACACAGCCAAAAGGGGCTCAGATTAGGAGAGCCTGCCCTGCAACACTCTTTATTTAATAAACGTTAAATGAAAATAATAAATGCCCTTCCTGTTGGCTTGGAAATGGCTTTTGCATGGCCCTGGTACAAATACATTTTGTAATCCTTTCAAAGCACCTGTTGTTTTGTTCCTACCTGGTTCCTATGTGGATGACTGTATTTACTCACTGAGGTGTCCGCGGATTACTTTAATGGCTGAATCTGTCTTCCAAGCTCTGGCTGACGTCTGAGCGTAGCCTTTTCTTTTTTACACAGAGAACGCCCTTGAGGTGCAAGCTGACTGGCATCCTGAAATGGTGCCCACTCTCTCTCCATCCTTTCAGGAGCTGCTGGTCCACAGAGGTGGCCTGTTTCCTATGTTAGAAGGAGCCGCTCAGCACCCAGGGAAAAGAGAGAGGGGTGAGAACAGGGGTCAGCAGCCCGGACCCTAGAGAAGTCATCCGACCTCCCTCAGCCTCCGTTTCTGACCTGTAAAACGGAAGGGTCTGACCAGAAGGTGCGGGATGTATTCACAACTCTAAACCAGGAGAAAGGTAGAGTGGGCGTTAGATTTGGGCAACTATGACACCCCTTTCATATTCATTCCCCTAGGGAAACACCACAACTCCAAACTGGAGCTCGTATTTTACAGATGGAGAAACTGAGGCCCTGAGAGGATGAGTGACTTCCTCAATTGCACCCAGCTCAGGCCCAAACCCAAGCATTCTGACTTCACCAACGAGTCCTCTCCACTCCCCCTCAGTGATCACCAACTCAGACCATGTGCTTTGTTTCAGAATGTTTTTTAAGGCTGTGCAAAGGTCAGACATTCCAAATCTACCTGCTGCTATAGGTGAAAAGAAACTAGCTTAACAATAGTCTCATGCAGGTACACAGCGGCAGAAAACAGACAACGAATTTGGATTCTATTTGGATTATACATTCTAAAGAGGGCAAAACACTTTTTTAAACATTGCCTCCGTAGTCTCAAAACTCCCCTCATAAGGTGGGCAGAAGTGAACACTGCTAATGCCATTTCCGAGAGAAGGGAAGGAAGAACAATTACATGAGCTCCCTAAGGTTTTGCGGTCAGAAGTGGACGGTAATCACAGCTGCCCGACATTTCCATGATCTATTTTCTCATCTAGCCACTTGTCCTGCCCGCAGCCGTCATGCCCCCTGTTCTCATGCCCAGGTGTTGCTGGCCTCAGAAAGTGAGGCTGGGGGTGGGGGGAGAGAGGCCATAAGGAAACAACTAGGAACATGCAGAATGCAAAAATCTATGGCTGTCCTTAGGTTTTGATAACATAGGAAAGGATCTTTAGATTCCGTCTAGGACATCATTGAATTTAAATATCTTACCAGCTTCAGCTAAACCTTCTCAAATTTTTAGCCCTGCTAAAAACAGATACTTATTTATCTGGAGTTTAATTACAAATATAGCTTTGTTCTGCATGGATAAAATGCAAAAAAGTCAAGAACAGTTAGCTAGAGTCAGAGCAAGCGAGAAAAACAGCTGCTTCCTTTTTTTTTTCTTTTTTTTCATTTTTGACAGTCATAACACCCAAGTAGCACAGAGGCTAAGAGGGTAATTTAGTGTTGTGGTTAAGAGTGTGGGCATCAAGTTGTGTTTGCATCTTAGCTCTGCTATTTACTAACCTTTTGACTCCGAGAAAGTTATTTCTCAGGTCCGTTTCCTCATCTGTGAGATGTGGATAATACTGGAAGCTACCTCTTAGGGTAGTTGTGAGGGTTCAGTGAGTTAATACCTGCAAAGTGCTTAGAGCAGAGCCTGGTTAATAGGAGGAGCCCAACAAATGCCAGCTATTATTGTTATTGTTATTAGTGAGGAGGGGAGGTTAAACATTTTGCTTTTATTGAGTGTAAACCTAGTACTATATAATTGAATTCTAACCCACCAAGTATAGAACATAGGTCATTAACTGAGAAACTCTATGTGGTTGTCCAAGTCAACCAGTGAGTTGTAGACGGGCTGGAAAATGACCAGTCCATTTAAGTTGACCAAACAGAGAGGATAATGCAAAGAAATGGCTAATGCGAATAACCTAATGTAGGATTAGGCATTCTAATATCCACTGTCTGAAGTGATGGTGTAGTGAGAAATGATCAAGGGCCTTCTTGAACTCCAGAAAGAGAGAAATCAGTTTCAACACACTGGAGAAATACAGTGTGTTTGGTCATAATAAGTTATTTAGTTAGGGGAAGGAAAATCCCCTCATGGCAAATACATAAATGTCTGCTCTGGTTTATACATCAGTCTCTAATGTGTATAGTTAGTGTAAGTCAGTTTCCCTCATCCTAATTAACTCTGCATGAACTAATAAATTCAAGTCCTGGAGTCAGCAATAGTAACCCCCTGGATTTGGGAATTCCCAGAGTACTGCATCTCATAGAGTCTGGCCACTGAAATCATTTTACCTCTTTCTGGTGTATCTCTCAGTAGATACCAGAGTTTCAAAGATCAGGATCCCTGTTTCAGTCCCACAGAGTCATCATACCTATGACGTTTTCTGCTAATCAAGGACAAGAATGCTCTAGATGCCTTTGTGGGAAAGCTGAAGTTACAAAAGACTATACCGAAGATAAATACTATAATTAAGTGGAAAGTCTCCTTAAACATGGTGAGAAGTGGCAGAGTCTGGAATTGACTGACTGAAATAGGCAAACTTCTCAGAAAGGTCCAGGTGATCCTTGCATGCACATTTTGGTAACATACGATTGCCTGTAACGTCATACATGGCATTCCTCCTCGGTTCTATCAAAGCATTCCCAGGCAGCCCGAGCAAGCTCGGTGCATTGCTTCACCATCATCCATTGTCTGTCATCTAAAACATTATTGTCCAGAGCTCACCTCATTCACCATGCATAGCTCTGATTTTTGGCAGTTCTCAGAAATCAAATCCACTCTCAAGAAGTGAAAGATGGGCCAATACCGAAGAGTCAAAGGAATGTATCACAGGTATGGGGGTGACCCAAAGCCTGAGCAGGGGCGATGTCTTCAGGGTAAAGGCAGAGTCTCTCAGGGGCCTGGTGCGATGGGGCAATGCTGACGTGGTGAGTTCTAGTGTGCTTGCCCAGGAGTACAGCGTGCTGCTAAGTGCATGGACTCTTGGAGCCTGGGTGCTGCATCCTAATTCTGACTCTGCCATTTTCCGGCGGCATGACTTCGTGCAGGTTATTTAGCCTTCTTGTATCTGAATTTCCTCATCGGAAAATGAGTTTCACCTCCTAAGGTTGTTGGGAGGATTAAAGTCGTTACTACATTCAGAATGCCTGGCACGTAGTTAGCATTATTTTCAGGTTGATTATTCTCACATCATCACCCATCTTTGGTCCCATGTTGTGAGAGCCCACAGCGGCCTCTGCCCACCTGGGGTCACCGTGGAGACAGGTGCTGCCCTCCTCAGTGAGGACCATTCCTTAGCCGCAGCCCCACCCTGGCGCCCTGATGGTTGATTTTTCACCTTCTGCTTCCCTCTCAGAGCCGCCTTCTCTTCCTCCTTCTCTCCCCCCTCTTTTGTCCATCTCTCTCTCTTCTGTCTTTCTTGAGATACAGGTGAGACTTACTAATGAACTTGTCATATATCTTTTTCGTTTTATGGATTCAATGATTGATGTATGTGCTTATTTGTCTATTTGGTTTCATAATTCAGGAGAATACAAAAGACTCAGGGGCCATATGCTTTATTTGTTTTAGTGTTATAGTGGTAGATAGCACGGTACTTCATGCTGTGTGAATATTTGCATCTCAGAAGTATTAGCATTTGCAACTTGTGAAAGATAGTGTTTGAAAAAAAATTATTTTGAATGAAATTTACCATTTGAAAATATCCACTTCTAAATTTTGAGGAAGAAAACAGCTTTTGAAACTTTTGAAAATTTCATTTCTTCCATCGTCTAAAGCAAAGGTAGTTTTTAAAAATAGCATTAGTGACACGCGTCTACGTATCTATTATAGAGGTTGTCACAAGGACTGGAACAGGTATAATTTCTTACAGCTGACATTAAAATCGGTCTGTTCTCCTTTCGCCAGAGGTTGGTATCAGAACAATATAAGGCCTTGCTTAACAGCATGGGGCACCCACCAGGCTATTTATGGGATTTGGAATGTTAAGGCCAATCAAGTGATCTAATTGTTTCAACAGTGCTCACGGATTTACGATAATCTTCAAGATCAGGGTTTTCCTAGTCTGAACTTCCTCTTTCCCACCTCCACCCCCTGCTTCCTTCTCTCCCTCCAAGCCTTAGGTTCTATTGTGTTGGCTAGTTTTACTTCAGGTAGGAAACAGTTGAAGTAGGAGCCTGGGTTCGAGTCCTAGGGTAAGATTACATGTGAAAATTTGTGGGGCGTCTTTCTGTAATTACCCTTCATGCATTTTATAAAGCCACTTCTGGGTTGCGAATGACTGACAGCCTTGACTCAAATGAGGCTTGGATGGAAAAGTGTGTGTTTCTAAGATTGGGGTGGAATTGTTCAGGGAGAGCCCCAGGGGAACACGGCACCACTCTGCCAGTCTCCCATCTACTGAAACACCTTCATTAGCCCCTCACACTTCTTCCCTGACATTAACCTGGATGACATATTAAAAATCCATTTTAATCCATGTGCTATGAAATGAACTTGGACAACAAAATGTATGCAGCCCCCAAAATTTCATTATTCAAAGCCCTGTAAATGCACAGAGGGCAGCGTGATAGATGAGGGATGCCAAGCTCTATATGACAATCACTTATACAGAGCAGACGTCTGTGTCCCAATAACATTACACTGGTGGTTAGATAAAAAGAGAAGCAGGGACATATGCAGTTTACTTTTCTCCCCAGTGCATCCAAGTTGCTAAATTTTATAGTTACTGTAAAGAAAATATCAGCTTTCTAGTAGGCAAGAAGATTTTTGCTTGAGTTAAAAAAAAAAAAAAAAAGAAAAGAAAAGAAAAAGAAAAAGAACAGAGAGGAAGACAGGGATTTCTATCAGCCTTTATGGAGGGATTAATGTTTGCCAAACCATTAACAAGTTAACATGCTGGATCACTAGGTGTGGGGGTTTGGGGTATTGTCCTGGCTTTATAGACTGCGGTGGGGAGTCCTTAAAGTTGTTTGCAGGCAAGTCATCAGCTGGGGGTTGGGTTTCATGGGGTGAGGGGCCCTGTGATTAAGGAGGGAAAAGAAACAAGACAGAGGTCTCCCGGTGGGGTGTCAGGAAGGAGCAAGAGTGGTGACAGCCAAGCCACAAGGACTGTGACAGTTGTAAGCCCCCTTTAAGAATCAAATGGACGGAGTGAAGACCGGGGCCGGCGGGGGGTTTGGGGGGCTGCCACAACCCTCTATCTGCCAGCCTGCAGAGTTGGTTGGTGCGGTGAGGAGACAGTGCTTTTGATCTGCTGTAAATTGCCTGGACCTCAAGAGTTGATTTTTGGTTTTGCTTTGGGAGGGGTGTTGGTGGGGGTTCCCTTCCTCTCCTCTATCCTAATCTATTTTTCCTAATGGATCTTCTCTTTCTCTCTCTCTGAGTCTCAGTTTCCTTATCTGGAAAATAATACAATAGCTTTGGGGAAGATTATATGCCTCTGCCCCGTTCACTCAACATTTATTTCTCTTTCTCTCCTTTCAAAACTGCCATCAGAGGAAAAACCTACAGGAATTTTTTCCAGTGACATGCTGTGTGGGGTCATTATTGAAGCATGTCAAAACACACGGCGTCTCTGCTGGAGCTTGGTGCTCAAGGGAGCCCTTGCAGCTGGGCACCTTAGCTGTCACAGAAGGGGGTGGCGGCCTCTGCTGCTCATTCCCACCTCCCAGCGCCATTGAGTGGGCCCCCTCATTCACCTTCACAAGCCAGGGTGAGGACCTGCTAATTAGCACGTGCACAACATTTGGCAAAGCCATACCCAGATAAGGGCAGGAGACGGCTGTGATTTCATCCTGTTTTTCAACACAAGACCACCCATTTTCCAGAAGACAATTAAACCTGTTTCTGAGATCATAAACATCAACACTTACTGTCACCAGAAAGACTGGGTCCAGGCTATTCTTAGAGCTGGGTTTAGGCATCAGTTCTGAGCTGTATTCTCCTCCTTCCCTCCCAGCGAGCGGTTGTAGGGAGGGTAGGGCTGTACTCTTAAACCCTCCCCAGAGAACCCACAAATGGAGACAGGGAGAATTTGCTTTGCTTCCCTTCCTCTGGTTAAAAGGGCTGCTTGATCAGAAGTCTCCGTCTTGGCAATTTCCTACACACAGTTTCCATTAAACGACAAGCTTGGATGACTGCTTTAAATACACGACTTGAAGAACTTCCTTAAAAAGCTTAATAACTTTGCCTAGACTGAAAACTATATAGGTGGCAGGGATTTGGAGTAATGATCATTTTTAGTCTGCAGCTTCAGCATTGGTGGGAGCTTGTTTGTTCTCCTTTGTTGTGATTTGATAGCGGTATGGAAGCCGGCCGGGGCTGTTTTGTGCAGGACACCGAGTCCACGTGGGAAGGATAGGAGCGGGTGGGATTGATGGGTGAACCATAGCACATGAGAGGAAGTGTGCCCTGACTGACTTAATTATTTGCAAGGTTGGTTTAGGAAAATCATTTCCTTCAATCATTCAGATCAAAAAGCAATTATCTCTGGAACACCCAACCTCCCATTCATAAAAGCACCGACTTCTCTTTCATACGGAAGCTTACCTTGGCGTCTCCTCTGTACAAGCTCACTTACTCCTCCCTTTACACCTAGACCTAAAATGGCTGCTGTTGGCAAGAGAGGGGAATGAGCCGTATGCGTCTAGGGCAGGCAGCAAACATAGACGACCCCAGAAAAACCCTGGTTTTCCTCCTCCACTGATCAATGAGCGTTCCTTTTTGTGACTGACTTGATATTAGCTAGAGAGCATGCATTAAAAAATCCACACGGTAAACACTTTGGAATTTGATTCACATATAAGAGGAAACTGTCGCAGGAAGCCTAACTTTACATTGAAAGTGTAGTTTAAAACCGTCTGTCCAGGAGTATGGCAGTTCGGCAGAAATCTAAGATCTTGTCCTCAAAATAGGATCAGTTCTGATACACACGTCTGTGTCGAGGCCACCTTCTTCACCTGTAGTCAGTTAGTCAAAACTGCCTAGTGTTGACAGATCTCCTGTCATCCATGCCCAGATGGGGGGTAAGCAGGCGTCTGAACTCCTAAGCTAGAAGCCAAGGCCCCGCCACGTCACTCTCTTACAGCTGGCGGCGCAGGGAGTGGTAAGTTCAGGCCGAGGCCTCGCCGGCGTACATCAGTCTAGCTGTAGTTATTGTAAAATAGTGGACTATTTTTCCACTGTCTGTAAATAGCTGTGCTCGGAGTCCCTTGGGTGCCCCTCCCCTCCCCCTCTCTGGGACCGCCTGGACCACCACTATGGGATAGCACCTGGAAGGTTATCACCTGGTACACCTGGGGCCTTCAGGGAAACTGGCCTGATTGACCCCTTTCCCTCTCAGTTGTGAACCAATTTGAACGTCACTCCGGGCTTGTATTCTTCATGTTGAAAATGACTGATCACACGGCTACCTTCCTCATGAGTTCATGAAAACTTAAATTTGGTCGTGACATCAGTAGTCCTTTGCTACTTGGGTGAAGAAAGAGCCACTAATTAGACAGTACTCCTAGGAATTTGTCTCTGTTGATGCACTTAGCCTCTTTCCTCTTATTCAACTGGGATTTGATCCCTGGGGACACAGGCATTTATTCAACAATTTAGACCAGTTAATTAAAACTTCAAGGCCTCTGTCAATACAATTCTTCCTCTGCAGCACCGGAACACTTGGTATGCACACGTGGTAGGAGCATTAGTAAAAGCACAAAGACAGTAAAAGACAGAGGTGGCCCCATTGCTTTATACTGTTGGCAGCCTTCTAAGTGGAGCAAAGTTGTGAGGCATGAAGACAGACCCAGAGAGACCATGAACTTGGACTTCTTACCTCAGCTCAACTCTGGCTGAACACTCACATTACTTGGAGCTGGAGGTCAAGTTTGTTCTTGGGCCTTCCTAGCTGAATTCTCCTGAAAAGCAGAGGCTGCTGGGTGTGTAGACCATTTTTTTTTATTTCTTTAGGAACATACTCTACAGTGCTGCTGTTTGGTATTTTGTTTGTATAAGTTTACATAGTTGAATGAATATAGAGTGTGTAAGACAAGCTATTCTAAGTAATGGGGACATTTTCAAATATTTAAATGACTTTGAAGTTAAATAACTAAATAATATCAATAAAAGAATAGCCTCGGTATATTAGCAGGGATATATATGCTTCAAATTTCACATGAGTAGGAGGCAGTGTTAGGGGCATAGCAAAACTTAGACCTAAATGAGCTTGGCTCATTGATGGTCTACCAATCAAACCAAAGGGAAAGGCTGTAGCAATTAGTACAGTGCTTTTAAACTTGAGTGATTTAGGATCCTTTCAAAGAAAAGTTTTCAAAGAAAAAATCCTCTGGAGTATCAGTATTAATCTAAAATAATGTTACTTAAATATATAAAACAAAAAGGAGATATAACTCATGCTTAAAGCTCTCATATAGTTCTTAAAAGTAATTTACAGGGGCACCTGGGTGGCTCAGTCAGTTAAGCATCTGCCTTCGGCTCAGGGCGTGATCCCAGGATTCTGGGATGAAGCCCCAAGTCGAGTCGGGCTCTTCGCTCAGTGGGGAGTCTGCTTCTCCCTCTCACTTTCACTGTGCTCTCTCTCTCTCTCTCTCTCAAATAAATACATAAAATCTTTTTTTAAAAAAAGTAATTTACAGGGGCGCCTGCGTGGCACAGCGGTTAAGCGTCTGCCTTCGGCTCAGGGCGTGATCCCGGCGTTATGGGTTCGAGCCCCACATCAGGCTCCTCTGCTATGAGCCTGCTTCTTCCTCTCCCACTCCCCCTGCTTGTGTTCCCTCTCTCGCTGGCTGTCTCTATCTCTGTCAAATAAATAAATAAAATCTTAAAAAAAAAAAGTAATTTACAAATTAAGTAGAAATAAAACTAAACAAAGAAAATTTAAATTCATAATGTTAATTTAATATTGACAGTTGAGGTTTTACTGAGAGTAAAATGCCTCTTGCCATAGGAATTTGGCGTTGTCCACTATGATATACATTCTTTTGAATTCAATATTTCTCTATCAGTGTGAGCTTTGGGGAGTGACTCAGTTCTCCCACTCTTCTCCATTCAAACTCCTAAAAATCCATTATTAAATACCGTATAGTGATAGCATTTGAAAGACTTCACTTGATGTGAACACATTTATATGTCCAGGCTCCTTCTCTCTCAGCTCTGAAGTTCAAATAGTATTACTTAGTGACTGTGTGATAATAAATGCACAGGCAAACACAAACCTTGAAATCATATGGCATTTCTTGGTAACAATCAAAATAATGACTAACATTTATAAAGCGCTTACTATGTATGAAGCACTGTTCCAAGTGCTTTATATGTTTTAATTCATGTAACCCTCACTACTGTCTTACGAAGTAGCCTCATCGTACAGAGGAGGAAGCCAAGGTGCTGAGAATTTCCAAGATCACACAGCTAGTAATTGACAAAGCCAAGATGTAAACCCTGGCAGTCTGTTTCAAAACCAGACTCTTAAGCACTATGCTCTACAACCTCTTATAGGTAAATATAATCCAGAATATACTTTTATTAATTTTTCATGAAATAAAACACAACATTAAAGTTCCCCCTACAGAGCTCTAGGATCTCTCAGAAATTATCTGTGAGCCAGTTTGGAAACCATAATTTGATTCTTTACTCTTAAACTCTTTACTATTTCTAGATGTCATTATAATATAGTGTTCTTTCATTCCTTAAAGTGTAAAAATATGTCCTGATTCTGTCCTTAGTTAGCCATGAGGTACTTTTTAAGGCAATAGCACTGTATTAGTTAATTGGCATAGAAGCCCTGCTAGTAATAAAGATGATAAAAGGGATGACATGGAGACACATTGAAATGTACACATCTATATAGTCTTCCAAGGATAAGAAATCATAGATAGGCAGCAATTTAGACTCATTGCCTTTGAAAGGAATGGTGATGAGGCGAGTGTTCTGGGGTGAGTGGCGTTAAACCCTAAGAGATACTAGGAGAGGAGCGGTTGGCTGAAATCTTGAAAGGGAAGGTTAGGTGCAGAAACCCACCCACACTCACCCTGCCCTGGAGGTGGCAGCTAGCAGAAAATTCTGGAGACAGTAACCCAAAGTTGTCACTAATTTGAACTTTAATGGAAGGTTTCAAGAAACCCGTGAGTAGCAATGTGCGAAGGTTAAAGAAGCAGGCATAGAGAATCATCTTAGACTTTTGCCCTTGACTTATATTTATGACCTAAATACTGCATCCAGTGAGGTCTTAGTTCAAGTTTATTTCTCATTTGTCTATGTTTTCAATAGGGTCATCTATGTCATTGCTTGCTTTCTTGTCTCAGATTGTAAATGAAGATAAACTGGGGAGGATGCTCGAAGTACTTCACATATCACAATACTAGAAAAAGACCTGAAATACCTGAAAGCATTTGAACGATAAATCAGTCAGACTTATTTATTGAGCACCTACCATATGCAGAACCCTCTGCTAGCTGCAGATGACAGAAGGATGGGTGACTTATGGCCCCTGCCGACAAGAAATTTCCTAGACTAAGACAACAGACAATACATGTGAATGGTACAGATAGTAAGGCCAGCCACTAGTAGGCCATGGTGGCTAAGCTCTTGGACTGTAGAGCGGAACCAGTTCCGGTGTCAGCTCTAACCACCGGCGGGGTGCCCTTGGGCAAGTTAACCTTCTTTTCCTCATCTGTAAATGGAGATGCTGATAATAATACCAGTACCCATATTATAGGGCTGTTGAGAAGACTAAATGAGCCTTCACGTGTACAATGCTTAGTCTGTTTGCTGTGTAGAACCTAGCTTATTAAATGTGACCCTGCAGCTTCTGAGGCTCTGCGAACAATGACCATGTCTGACTAGGGGTGTGCTTTTGATTTTGCCAGAGACACGGCAGCCTGGTCTGCGGGAAGGTGGGGAGAGGAGCCTGGGGAGGCAACAGCAGTGTGGTCGCGCCCGGGGCAGTGTGCGCGTGTACCACTGCCCTCTACTGGACAGAGTCCTCAGAGATGTGTACGAACTCCCCGAACTATTTCAGTATTCTCTTGTTCCAACACCTTGTGTTTTAAAAAGTCTCCTTTGTAGAGAGTTTCACAGCCCATCTGAGGGAGTTCTTCCTCCTTCCAGATACTTGGGAGCCAGAGGAAATTCTATTGTCTGCCAGCCCCAGCTCCTCACCTGCTTTTAACTAATATGGTGTCTGGACAGGTATTGATTTTTCTGCTTTTCTCTGACTGTGCTCATCAGTCATTTTATATTACTGGAGAGTCCATTAGCAATAAAAATAAAGGATGGAAGTTGCAAAGCCCATTAGAGAAACTTACTCTCCGTATCTTCAGGGTGAGGAAAACAATTAAAAGCACGTCATCTTATAAACATTCCTAATAAAGGTATTAGAAAAGTGAATAAACCCAGGATGTGACTCTCAGGGGATGAAATGAAATCCTCCTTAGAGTCAACTAGAAGGGAGTGCCCGACATTCCCAACATCGTCGTGGGCATGGAGCTCAAATGCTCTACATGGGTGAGATGAAAAGAAGATTAAATACAAGAATAAAGGAACATTACACAACAAAGATTCAGCTGTAGGCTCACGCATGAGCGAACTTCGGAACCGTAATGGCAGCTCCAAGATGAGAAAAAGGAGGAGTTTAAATACAAAGGGAAGAAAGAGGTGGCAGTACAACCCTGACTTTGCAATTTAGGTAAGTTGGGAAAACAAAGACCTGTCTCCTCTTGGTTAGGCAACCTTGTGCTGGTTGTGCAGATGGTCACTGACGTTCGCTTAATTCCCCAATGGGGAGCTGAGAGGGGAAAACAAAGTGGGAACCGACCATGGAACTTGACGCTTGTTGGCTGGAGGCTGTACTGATGATGCAGGCACCCTCACGTGCCCTGCGTCGGTGTGAGTGACTGGCAGCATTCCTGGCACATGGTGGCCATCTAAAATGTTAATTCCCTTGCTCCCTTCCCTGTAAGTGAGACAGTGTGTAGAATCTATTGTGACTATTATGCTGCATTTAGCGGAATTTCCATTTATTTTCAGAGCTTCCAAGAATAAACAGTTTTCATGCTAAGGGCTATTTGGACATTTATTCTCTTCACATGAGCACTGAGCATATATTAAGGTGTCTGACCCTCTTCGGTCCAAAAAATAATAAATACTTCCACAAAACCCTGTTATAGGTGGCAAAATTTATCTTTGGTTCTCTCATCCTTACTCAGACGGCAAGTTGTTTGACAGAGTAGTAGGTTTTTCTTATTATAAAGTTGCTACGCGCTATGCTTTTTCTCCAGATTGCAATCAACTGTCTAGAAACAGTGTAATGGTAATACTGGGAATAATAAAAAAAAAATTCACAATCCTTCTCTAACATTTGAAGTGTTTACACTTTTTCATGTTCTTCGATCTCATCCATGGCACATACTTACCTGTTGTACAGAATTTTGCATTTTGCTTTTTCGTTTAATGTTATTTTATGTATGTTTTAATATTGCTTCATGGCAGTCATAATTATAATATTTAATGGCTGCAAAATATTTCATTAATTTTATGTCTTATAATTTGCTGAATCAATTTTCTCTCAGAGACATTAAAGATTTCTTACTATTTTTTTGCCATTATAAAGATATCATAGTTGTATAAGTAGGTTTTTTCTCCACTTGAATTATTTCCTGTGAACAAACTCCCAGGAGTTGGGTTATGGTTCTTGATTGTGTGACCAGTTATTTTCCTGAAAGTTTGTGTGGTTTTACTCTGCCAAGAGTCATGGATCAGATCTCTCTTGCATATCTTATGCCCAGCATTTGATAGTCTTCCCTAGGTACCGTCCTGTTGTAGTTTTCCATTTACCTTCCTTGGTCTTTCAGGACCTCAGGCCTGGGCAGTCTGCTCTTCTCATTGCTTACATTCCCCTTGGAGCAGCCCTCTACAGTGGGCTTTAATTACTGTATCATGGATCACATCATATCCCTGAGCACCAGACTCATATATCCAAATGCCAAGTGGCCATCCTAGTCTTGATCCCTTGAAACTCTTCTCTATATGATAGCCAGACTGATCTCCCCACATGTAAGTTGGACCATGTCATCTGTGAAAAATGTTTCAGTGGAATTCTGTGCTCTTATGAAAAAACTGAGATTCCAAAACATGGATCCCAAGATCCCTCGCGGTGTGACCCTGTCCCTTTCTCTTGCCTCTCCTGTTCCATATTCCTGCCATTTCCTTGTATGTAGTACGGCTTCCATCCATACCCATGTGCCTATCAATACCCTTCTTCTACCCCTTTGTCTAGTTGACTCCTATGCATCCTCCCAGGCTCAAAGAGGCGTTTTCTGGACATCAGGCAAGTTTCAGTTTCTCTGTTAGTTGTTCTCCAAGCCCCTTTCCCAGACAACCACTTGTTATACTTTACGGAGGCATGTTTCAGGGGCATCGGTTCCCCAGCATCTCTGGCCTGCCCTCTGCACAGGCCAAGCACACTCCCAAGTCCGGTCAAAGCTCTCAGCAGCGGGTCCTCACAGTAAAAGCAGGGCATGTGCGCAGGGGCAGTGGGTGCTGAGGGCCTGTGGGTGACATATGGACACCTGCTACAGCCCAACTCCTACATTTCTCAAGTCCACTCATGTTCCATATTAAATTCACTCTAGCCTGCCACTGATTCTTCAAGGTGGTGGCTCACCTCACACTCACCCTGTTTCCCTCTAAATGTCTTTTAAAAAAGAAAAAAAAAAAAAGATTCACAACAGGAGGGCAGATGGGACAAGCTACAGTCCCGGATGCTGCCCTGAGGCCACAATTGAGGCAGTTTTGCTGTTCTAGGCTGCTTGCTCAGTGGGGTGACCCTGAATTCCCCTCTGAGAATCTGAGCCTCTGGTTACATTTTTGTCAAGCTCTGATTGCCTCTGGTTATCATGCCTTTAAGGAAGAGGAAGCACAAATTCCCTAATCAGGTCACTTAGATAAGTGATAAGAGTGGCCATGTCAGCCATGTACTCAGAGTACCCAAAGTATACTATGCATCTTAAATGATGACTTTATCCTAAAACTGGCACGTTCGCGGGGCCCTTTAGAGACCTTTCTGACACTATGAAGCTGGCAGCCTCCAGAATGTGCTATGTATGAAAGTATAATGGATCCTGAGGTCATAAGCCATCATGGCACCTCCTTGCTATCAAGTGGGTCCTTGGTCTGAGGTGATGTGATGTGTGATCTCATATCAACAAATCAGCCACTCTGGGAGCTCTCAGACCGTGGGACTGGCCAGGGCATTGTGGACGGGGAAGGCACGCCCATACTGGGAACACATATCAACCTTGGTAAGGACACATGATGGCTCCACCCCCACCCCAGGATGGCAGGGATCTGACATAATCAACTTGCCACCAAGTGGCTGGTTGGTCACCTCAAGGGGTGGTGTCGTATGAGGCCCTCAGTGTTGATTCCTGCAGCTCAGCTCAGACACCCCTCGGCCTCAGGAGCTAGGTCAGCCTTGGTTCTTGGTCTTTCAGCCTTCTGCCGACTGTTCCCTCTTCACTCTTAGGTACCTGACCATAAACACGCAGAGATTTTCGTTAACGAGGTGTCTCTAATGATCTTTGTTCACAGTCTTGGTGCTCTTATCTCCTGCTCTCTCTTCAAAAGATGGTTTTCCCAGATGTGCTTGGGATCCAAGCTGAACAGATCATATTGTACTTCAAATAGGCTACAGAAAAAAAGATTTGGATCAAAGCAAAACTAAGGAGGGGAAGAGGTAGGAGATCCTGCCTGAGAAGAACAAGCTGACATGGATGGTAGGTGTGTGAATAAGGGAGGAGGGGCAGCCATCCCACGAACCTAATTCTGTGGAGTCACTAGTCTGCTCCGAGCGGTTATCTTTGAAGATCCATTTTTTCGGAAGATCAATTAGCACCCATATATTTCTCTTGTAGTGGCTGTATGATGATCTGAAAGCCATAAACACAAGAAAATGTCTTAGCCCCGCCACCACACCATGTTCCCAATGTCTGACCCAGTGCCCTGTTCCAAGTCCTGAAGAAATATGTGTTTGTTGAATGAATGAATGAACAAATAAATGAACGGTTGAAGTCTTTGATAGATAAAGGATACTTTATAGAAATCATTTGAATAGCAAGCTTCTCCAACCCATTTAAGACAAGACTTGATTTGCAGGGGGCGGGGTGGGGGGGCTGGGTGGCTCAGTCGGTTAAGCCTCCGACTCTTGATTTTGGCTCAGGTCGTGATCTCAGGGTCGTGAGATTGATTCCCACGTCGGCCTCTGCTCTCAGTGCAGAGTCTGTTTGAGATTCTCTGTCTCCTTCTGCCCCTCCCCCCGTTCATGTGCCCTCTCTCTCTCTCTCTCTCTCTGTCTTCTTTAAAATAAATAAATAAAAATCTTTAAAAAAAAAAAAGAAGACAGGGCTTCATTTGCAGAATTTGTTTAGACACAGCATTTCAAGGGTATGCTTTCTGATAAAGGGAAGTATGGCTATAAATGAACAATGCTTTTCACAGAGTCTGAGTCACCTCACACCCCTCCACCTCATCTGATAACGGTCCTTGGCAGATCTGCCCTTTTGCCGGGGATTCCCCTGGGCTATCACCTCTTGCCTACCCTGTGTGTTCTACCGCATCAGGCATAGCGTTGCCAGGCACCAGAATGTAAGCACCGAGCGGGAGGAAATGGGGGGAATGTGAGGCCAAGTTTATGGCCCTGACGCCTCCTGACGGTACGCATTTCTGTGGATATCATGCACATTTTACCTCATGATGGTATTTTTTATGCTGACAGGAAGATAAAGCTGGGCAATAATGGAAACGCTGACTGCTAAAGTAATGCCGAAAAGGAAATCATTTGTTTCGATGAGACATTGTCATTATGTGTGTTGGTTTAGCCCAAGCGTCTGCCTCCTCTTCCCACCCACAAAGGTTATCTTCTTCTAATATCTTGCGGAGGAGGGTGGGGGTTGTGTCAGCGTAAGCTGCAGCCACCTCTCCTGTGTTGCCGTCATCTACATCCCCCCACCCAACAAGGAGACGACAGGGATGGGACGAATGTGGTTCATCAACTAAGCTTTGGCATAACAAGAGTGTCTTTATCTTCAGCTGGATAAAAATGTTTAACGAGGGCTTTCTCCTTCCAGAATCTCTCTATTAAATAAAGCAAAAGCAGTAGAAATCCCATAGAAATTCGAAAGAATCTTAACAAAAGGTAAGTCAAAGATCAGTGTATTCCGTGCCCCCTAAAAACATGTAAGCGAAATTAAAGTCCTTGGCATCTTTGGTGAAACAGAGAAACTAGATTTGGATGTGCAATGAGGAGTCCACCTGCACTCCAGTGTTAACTAGCTCTGTGATGCTGTATGATTCTGGTAAGGCTTGTGGCCTTCCTGGGCCTTGGTCTCCTCCTCTGGTGAATACTGGTTTGGTGTCTCTCTGTTAATATAGGAACCTTCTCTTCAAATAAGATCTTTCAAGAAAGGAAAACTAATATATATAAAGAATATTACCATGGGTCTTCTCTGGTTGAGTGAAGCAGGAAAGAAGTCAGAGGTGCCCATTCCTAGCAGCCCCTGAGGTGTGTCTCAGGAACCCCTAGGGTCCAACTGGAAAAACTTTCTAGCACTGGGAATTTATGATGTGCAAACTCTCTGAAGGAGCTGCTTTCCTGGTCTTACCAGTCAGAGAAGAGGGAGAATTTCCTGGCCAGGAGGACCAAGAGTTTGGGAATATTCATTCTGGCCAATTTTATGAATATCCTGTATTAATTATTATGAAAAACATTAACTTGAGTCTGAATGCCTATGCTTTAAAGGACATCTACAGACATGGGATTCCCAATTACAGAGAAAATTACCCTAAATAATTACCTTCATGATGTGGCTTACCCGATGGTCAGTATTTCTCTGTACAAATTCTCTTCTGACAAGCCCTCAAAACTTAATAAAAAAAGAGAGAGAGAGAGAGAGAGAGAGAGAGAGAGAGAAATGGCCATGGGAGGGAAGATTTCCCTTGAGGGCATTTGAGGAGATTGCCAAACCCAGATTAGAGGAAGCACCTTGCACCTCATTAAACACACACACACACACACACACACACACACACACACACGAACACAAAAGCCCAGCTTTAAGGCTGAGTACCCCTCCTGTGGACTGGCATACCAATCCCTTTAGCTCCCAGGAGCCAGGCAGCTCTTCCAGGCAGGGATCAGCTCAGCTCCTGTTTGCCCCACTGTGAAGTCCAAATATTTCCGCTCCCCCCCCATGATAAGCATGGAAAAGTATGGCACGTACTGTCCAAATCCCAAACCCTACAACTCGGAAAACAAATATGAGAATCTCCCGACCACGGAGGACAGTGCCACGTATACACCAGGCACTCAATAAATATGTGTTCAGTAAATGAAAAGATGAATGAATGAAATGCCTCATCTCGTATCCGTTTTGGAGACCGGCTGGTGAAAAAACCCAGTTCTGAACATCTTCAGATCCAGTCAATCAAGTTATGAAAAAGAAGGGGAAAAAGTGACAACACACGTGCAATCAGGGGGAGCTGGCAGAGAAAGGGTGATCTGATTAGGCATCCCCGGCCATAAGTGTCCCCACCGCCTGCTGGCTGGGCGATGACAGCGTGCCCGCGCCGGCCCTCGGTGGGTGCTAGGTGCGTGGGCCTGTGTCCCGGGGGCAGCCCTCCTGCTACGTGCTCCGCACCTTATCAAGATCTCCACAGCCACAGACACTGCTCAGCCTGTGGGGTGGCATTTCCCAGCCAGCCAGCCAGCGGCCGCCTCACCCCTGCCACTGCCCTGCATAGGCCGGCTCCCTTCCGGGCTCCCCACCCCAGGGGCTGTCTTCTTCGGAGAGTCCAGCACCTTCCCTGAGCCACGGGGTTTCAGCAGCTGGCCCACGTGCCCTGCTCGGAGAGAGATGAGCACCAGGGAGGCCCCCAGCAGAAACAGATCCAGTTCCCTAGGGCAGCCTGATTCTTTCCGATGGCTGTCCCTGGGCCCGGTGGAAGGCAGGCACGAGGTGGCCTGGTTAGCGCCAGTGCGGTGGGTCTGCAGCAGGAGCAGGGGAGGTGGACGGCCTGCTTTTGTGGGGGCAGTGGACAGAAGTGAAGGAAGTGGTATCTTTTTTTTTTTTTAAGGTATTTTGAGATTTCTACTTTCTCCACTCATTTCAGTGACCCATATTGGTTATGCAGTTTCCAGTAGGTTCCAGAACCTGGGCAGGGAGTGACTCACAGCTCTTCAACAACCATAACAATTAGCTGGGAGAAGTCACCTGGTTCAGTCTTTTGAGGTCTAGACCAAAAATTAGATGAAGCTTAATTTGATATTTTTAAGACGCTCTAGTTCTGTGTCTTACTCACTGTCTCTCTCTTTCACCTGGGATAAGAAGAGGCAGTGCACGTGGCCGGCTTCCTGTGTGACATCTGATTTCCAAAGGTCTGCCTCTCCTGCCCTCTTCTTTGAAGCCTTAAGTTCTCTGCGGTTTCCTTGCATGATGGGCTTCTCCCAGGGGTGGTGTCCTCAGCCCAGGGGCCATGTTTGTCCTCCTCTTGATTCAGGTGTCTGCCACCCAGGCAGTCACAAACCCCCTGGTGCACTTTAGAAGAGACAGAAGTGTTGTCAAATAGTAAATCAGCTTTTCAAAGAGCTGGGATGCCTTTGAGAAACATATGATAACAGCAACTTCTCTCTGATAGTCCCCCCTCAGATTGTCTCTTCATTCACCCTCTCTTTCTCCATATCCCCTGCTCTCCACAGTCTTCTCCCCCAGAACCTTCCTCCTCTGCCCAGTTGTGCTTCTCTCCTCAACAACTCCTTTTGCTTCCTGCCTCCTCTCCCCTGTCTACCCTGCTCCCCACCCCTTAAACCCATGGTAGCAAGTAATACAAATGGCAGTTTTGACATATGACTGTTTACTTATGAATCAGGTTGCTTCATTCCTAAAATGAGACAGGAGAAAGCTTTTATTATTTTTTTAAAGAAAATGAATCCTCAAACCAGCCACTTTGCTATCCCCACTGGACCTTTAATGCGAGTCCACTGTGCAAAAGACCATCCTCCCCTTGGCTGACGCTGTGGGAGGACAGCAGGACTGGCTTGACACTATCTTCATTAGGGCTGACCCTGTGTCAGGACAGCTGAGACTGCAGAACAGGTGACGGTCCTGGATGTAAAAGTATGGGACAGGGACCCCCTGAGCATCAGACTTGACTGGGAAGGACTTCCATTTCCCTAGGCTACGCCACCAGGCATTTCCTCAGTGGAGGGTACCCAGTCCTTAGCACTTTGCCAAAGAGAAGGGGTTGAGGATTAATTGGGCCATACCTCCAAGGCTCAGCTCCAGACTGGGGTCACTGTTTCCAGCTCTCTGTCTGCCCAACCTGTGGTGGGATGGTATTCCCAGCCCCCTCGTGGCTGTGGGGGCCAGGTGACAATTAGAGCCAATGACTATGTGTGGAAATGATGTGTGTGACTTCCAGACTGAAGTATCTAAATGCCAGTGGAGAACCTCTGCAGTTCCCTTTCCCTCTGTTTGCCTGGATCCCAGAGACAGGACAATGTAGAGTTAAGCCTTCAGCTCGTCGGTGATGGATAGGTGGTGTGAGAATTACACCTTGTTTTGAGTCACTGAGCTTTGGGGTTGTTGCTGTAGCATAAACTACCCTAACTTGACTGAAATACAGGGTACAAACCTCTGCTCCCAACTTCTTCCCCTTGACCATAATACCAGGGGTATTCCAATGCAGGGAATGAGGGCAATATTTGTCTGAAGAGAGGGAGGCGCCATGGAGCTCCTGGTGTGGTATTGGGTTCACTTAGCAGTGAAGAACCTATGAGTGTGTGTTAAACCAGCTCACTGGTTGGCTTGTGTTTTAAAGACTCCCAAGGTCCAGAAGTGAACTCCCGGGAGGCTGTGGAGAACCATAGAGACGACAGAGACTGACCTAGTGTATCACTGGATGACCCAGGAGGATTGGGGGATGGGGTGCATGGTCCCTAAAACCTCCTTAGTGCTTTGCTGTGCACACCCTGGGTTGTTAGGCCCTCTTTGTGTTTGAGCAGGTGGAATGGGACTGTGGTGTGTGAGTGTGTTGGGAGAGGAGGTAGAGAGGCAGGAAGAGGTAGGAGGCCATTTGCCATGGACCCTTCTTACAGATGGTCAGTTCGACTAGGCAGGCATAGCTTGCTGCTCTGGGTCTCAGCTTCCCCTTCCTTCCATCTTTCCTTCCTTTCTCTTTTTATTCAAGGAATGTTTTATCTGAGAAATATTAATTGAGCACATAGTACATCCCAGGCATTGTGCTGGGTCCTGGAGATACAGTGGTGAGTAAAATCATCATGGTCTTCAGGCCAGTGTTATTGGGACAAAGGCAGCCAATCATATTTCCAATATGGGCCCAGGAGTGTTCACAGTCATCATGTCAATATGTCATGTCAGAACAATGTCACACATCAGCAGACCCCACCTGGGGATTCTTTCCTGACCTAATGACCCTTCCTCCACAGGTAATTTTTTTCCCCCTCAAGAGAATCACCTCTTATGATCTCTTCTCATCTCTTTTCTTCTGTTTTCTTCATGACCCTTCCCTGGTATTTACTTCCTGCTCTTTACCATTCTGCCTTTCTATCTCGGTTCATGGCAATAGGTGGCCCATTTCTGACTGACATTTCTCCATAGTCTCTTGGCTTCTGACACATCCTCATGTCCTCAGCTTTGTACTCTCTGTGGACTTCATCCTTCACCATGTCCTGATGGAATCCGCAGCCTGCTCTCTTGGCAGCTGGCCGCCTTTAGCTCACCTAGCATCCTGGGTATCTCCTATCATCACTTCTCTGCCTGCGTTCAGCCAAGGAAGCTGAGTGGTGGCAGGTGTCTCTTCAAAGCTGACATCCTGCTTGTGTTACAAGCCTGCATTATTAACAAGACCTTTTTGACACTGAATGTCCAATGTGAGTCTGCTGCAGGAGCAAGCGGCAGCTGCCGGGTCTGGACCAAGTCTCCCAGCTGGAAACAAGGGAGCGTCTTATCTCTGCTCCTCATATTGGGCCTAGACTTCGACGCAATGTGTAACATGAGCCTCCCAGCCTACCTTCCAGCTCCCCAGAGTCCACCTAGACCTTGCTCATTTGCCTTTCTCTCATTCTCCTCTGCTACAGCCAGGTCACTGTCACTAACAGGTGTTACTTTGTAGGGGCTGTGACACATGGGCCCAGCTTGAATTCTGGTTTGTGCGTTTACTAGGCTGTGTGATCTTCAATGTATTATTTAACTTCTCTGTGCCTATGTCTTTTTCTTCAGTAAAATGCACATTAAGCAGTACCTGGTTCACTGAGGTGTTGATAAGATTGCAGGAAGTGCTTACCCCTAGCCTGGTTCTGGCTGCTGGTTAGCCAGAAACCCAGGACTGTACCTCAGCTCCAGGCGCCCATTCTTTCTTCTTCTCCCCGAGCTCCCGCTTACAAGTCGGCTTCGTGGAGTAAAACACTCAAAGATGTGAGTTTGTTGTACCTTGCAAAACAGTTGTCAAGACTTCTCTCTTGAATTTTTTGTTTTCACATGACATTTTGTTTCATTTTGCAAAGAAATGTAAAACCAGCCGAGTCCATTGACCCTGGAACCTGGTCTATAAAATCAACCAATTTAATGGATACTTATCAACAAAAGAATAATAATAATAATAATAATAATAATAATAATAATAAAACATTGTCCAGAGCTCCAAATATAGAAATGTTTAAAAATTTTAGGATGTTATGGCATCTAGGTGGCTCAGTCCGTGAAATGTCCAACTCTTGATTTCGGTTCCGGTCATTATATCAGGGTCGTGGGATTCAGCCCCATGATGGGTTCTGCGCTCAGTGAGGTCTCTGCTTGAGTTTCTCTCTCCCTCTCCCTCCCCTCTCTTTCCTGCTCTCTCTCTCTCTCTCAAATAAATAAATAAATCTTTAAAAAAATATAAGGATGTTATTATGCTTACTGAGCCTAATAGTAATAGAAAATAGAATAGGAAAAAATAAAGATCAATTAATTTGCAGTATCTTTTTTTTGTTAGTACTTGTTATTTTTCCTGAATCAGGAAAGACAAGAGCTTACATGATTGATGATTTTAGGAGAAATATTTTTTAAAAAGGACTTGCGGCATCTGGTCTCTAATTGAGAACTAGAAATTGCACTAGATTTATAATTGAATTTTCTGGTAAAAGGCATTCGAACAAATGTCAGAGGAATGTCCGAAAGCTATGCATATTTATCCACGCTCCTTTAAATCAGGTCTCTTTGACTTTCTCGGAAACCTTTAGCTTTTGAAATAGATCTGTAACTTGTGTTGGGTAAAGTTTCTGTTGACAGACAGACCTGCCAAAGGCTAGCTCCCTAAACATTACCAACAAAACGTCTTGATAAGACAAGACAGAACGTATTGGTCGCCATGGTAAGGGAGAACACACCTCAGCAGAGCTTGGGAACTGTCTCAGAGCAGGGAGGGTGACATCAGAATTTATTGAGAATTGTAAGTTGGTGAAAGGTAAGGTTGGTGGAAACAGCAAGGTAAGGATTCTGAGAGGAGGGATGACAGAATGGTAGCCTGAAAATTGCTGATGCTTTCCACTGAAGAGCTGGTGAATCTTTTGTTGAAGTTCAGGTGAGACGGCCCTGGAAAAGTAGGGTCACTAACGAAGACAGGCAGAGAGCAAAGTCACGTGAGTGTAGACAGTAAGGGCTAGTTTCAGTTCTCTGTGTCCAGGCTGGGTACAGGGTAGATGGTTTTGGTTCTCACACCTCTCTTAGGTGTGAGAAGCTTCCCCAGGGCTGGGGTCCTGGGAGCCTCTTTTACCACAGGCTTCAATTCGCAGGCTTGTTTCGATTGGTTAGATTAACCCTGTTTCACTTGGAGACGGTCTATTGCGGCCGTGAACAAGATTAAGCTTCTGCCAACAAGAAAGAAAGAGAGAATGGACCTCGGCTAGGCTGCTGGCTGTATTTGCCACTGTGAGTAGGGAGAGAGGTTGATGGCCAGCAGAGAGGGCCTGCCTTGTTGAGGTCACCGCTGCTCTGAGGCTGGGTCCTGAGTTAAGGCTCTGCCTCAGCACCTGCTCTTCTTTCCTCTATGCTCCTGGGCCCTTTCCTCGGGGTCACACTCTGCTGAATTGTAGTCTCCCGCTAGCGGGAATGTCCCATCAAGATTCTGACCCTTTGCTCTTTGGCCAGACCAGCCTGGTGCTGATGGTGTTTTCCATCTCATTGCCTCTGATCTCATCTCACACCACTGTCTTCCTCTCCTACCATGCTCCAGCCACTCTGCATTTTCCTGCCTCTAACACTTCAGCTAACGCTGAGTTCTGCCTCAGGGCCTTTGTACTTGCTGTGCATCTGGCCTGGAATGGCCTTGTTAGGAATCTTTGCACGTCTACCACCAGTCAGGCCTTGAGCTCCGCTGTCACCTCCTCAAAGAACACTTTCCTGACTGCCCTTTTGAAAGTGGCCTCTGTCTTCAGGAACACTCCGCTCCGTCATCCTTCTTTGCATCTATCGTTCTCTGAAATGATCTTGTTTGTTAGTTTGCTTACTAATTTGTTTCCACCTTAACGGGAACAGAAATTTCACGAGAGTCCTATCTTGTCTGTCTGGAGCCTCATTTCCTAGAAAAGGCCCAGGATGTAGTTACAATAAAACATTACAAATTAATAACTGCTAACTTCTTGATTATTTATATGGGACCAGAAACTGTTTTTAAGAACTTCAATGTATTATTATCTATTTAATCTTCCTAGCAAACCGATTATCCCAATTTTACTGAGACACAAAGAAATTAAATGAGATCATAGACAGGACGTAGCAGAAGTGGCACAAATTTAGTGTCCAATAAATATTTATTAGACTTTTAAAAATGACCCTTTTATTTTGTTCTTGACATCCCTACCAGGTGGCGTGCACTGTTTGGTAACACGTAAGAGTCTCCTGGCACAGAGAGTGAGGCTTCTCTGCTCCTGCCTTATGAATTTTCTAAGAGTGCTAGGTCACATCTCCTTCTAAAGTTTTAACACACAACTACAGTATGAACACCACCACACATCTTAAGATTACATAACAGAATTATCCACAACGAACCCACACCACATCTTACTTTAATATGTGATACATATCACACATGTTAGAAGCTCTTTGATTAGATTATAAATGCTTATCCTCAAAATTCATCTGTGTTAGAAAATATCACCTGGGACTTTCCACTCCATTCTCAACTGAACAGCCCAGCCAAGCAAATAGCTGTCTATGAACGCACTGCCCCATGATTATGTCTCATTCTACTTCCCCTTATCAGTGTGGTTGTAAGTGAGGCATGGTCTCGCCCTGCTGCTCTCCAGGCTTCTGTCTACCCATTGGGATGCTGTTTCCCTTGGAGGTTCCCCTTTCCATTCTCTTTTCTCACCACTAGCAGTCCCTTGCCTGGATGGTGCTCCCCTACATGCTCAGCTGATTCCACGTGTCTACAAGAGCTTATCCAGCTAGCAGGAGATATCGAGTATCAATCGCTTTGTCCTACAAATATTCATGGATGCCCACCACCATTATACAGCAGGCCTAAGTGCTAAGGAAATAGGAATTAGGAAAATGAACATGGTCTTTGCCCCCCTGAAGCTTAGTCTCATGGGAGACATAGATATTAATCAAAGAATCACACCGATGTTGTTGGGTACGAGGAAGGGCAGTTACTGGTGCTGTGAGAGTGTAGTCTGGGGGAGTAAGGCAAGGTTTCCTGGACCTACTATCTGAGATCTGAGGATTATTTGGAGGAAACTGGGTGAAGAGAGGGAGTTGAAGTGAGGAGAGGTAAGGCCAAAGCTCTGAAGAGTGAGCATGCGCCTTTCAAGGAAGTGATAAGAGATGGGTGAGGGAGCTCGGGAAGAAGGAGAAGAGGTCTGAGAGATGAAGTGGGCAGGAACCGCACTGGGCAGGGCCTTGGGATCCCTGTTCTGATTTTGGACATATCCCATGGGAAGGTCTCGGAAGCATTTGGGCTGAAGAGTCGTGATCTTATTTGTGTGTAAAAGCTCCCCTGGGTAAAGTCTGGAGAATGGATTAGATCACCCTAGGTTTTTGCCTTGTGCTCTTTGCTGTGATAAGAACAGAGGAGAAGAGCTATTTGGGGAGAAAATGTCATAATTCAGGATAAATGTGACCAGCCTACGATAGCGTGGAGGTGTTCAAGCAGATACACTGAGTAGGCAGTCGAATATGTATTTGGAGTTCTAAGCCCGCGCTGGGTTAAAGCTATAAATATGATGTGGCGATTAAAGCCATGGGTGTGGCGGAGATTGCCACAGGAGGCAGAAAGAGTAAAGGGGGCGAGGACCAGTCTTAGATGGATTATGACATTTAAAGTCTGAGTAGAGGAGGATTAGGCAGCAAAGGAGATTGAGAAGAGACAAGCAGGAGGGAGGAAAGCCAGGAGAGTATAGTTTCTTAGAGGCTGAATTTGAACGCTTTCAAATGCATGTTACTGAAATTCATCTTCAAATGATTTAAACAAACAAACAAAAAAGAAGGAGGAGAAAGAGGAGAAGAAGGAGAATAAGAACAAGAGAACAACAAGAAGAACAACAAGATGAAGAAGATTTGGAAGAATTCGTTGGCTCTTCCAACCGAAACTTAGGACTAGTCAGACATGCCCGGGTCCACGTGCTCAAACAGATCCTTGAGAACCTGCCTCTCCCTCCATCTCTTATTCCTGCCTTCTGGTTAATAAGCCTTTTTGCCAAGGAGGTTATTCCACGTGGTGGCATGATCAGGTCACTAGCAGAAGCTTCAGGTTTACATCCTACCTAAGGTAAAGAAAACGCCTCTTTTCTATTGGTTCCAGTAGGAACACTGGGTATCATTATTGTTGGCATGGCTTAAGGTTATATGCTCATCTCTGAGCTGGGGGTTGGCATCAGTCCTACACACACCTCATGGATGGAAATTTCCTCAAAATAAAAAATCAAGGTGTTGTTACCTGAAGAAGGCAAAAAAGAAGCCAGGCAGGCAAACCCCCAGAGGTCTATACGGATGCCGAAGGGATGAATAGTCTAAGAAGGAGTGTATATTCAAGAGTATTAAATACTATTAAGAGATCACGTAAGACGACAACTAAAAATGCCCATGGGATTTAGCCACGTGGAAGACACTGTGACCCAAGACCCACACAAATGGCTGCCTCACACCGTGTGATGTGGTAGGACTCATAATGCAAGTAGAAATGGCCATATGAACTCAGGAGAGAAAAATCACTCAGAACTGAGGCAATCAAGGAAAGCTTCGTGTTAGAGGTAGCATGTTGGGCCCTGAAGGATGGGTAATATTTTAAAAACTAAGGCTGTGGTGCCTGGGTGGTGTAGTCAGTTGAGCATCTGACTCTTGGTTTTGGCTCAGATCGTGATCTCAGGGTCCTGGAACTGGGCCCCATGTCGCAATCGGCGTGTAGTCTGCTTAGGATTCTCTCTCCCTCTCTCTCTGCCCCTCCTGCTCGTGTTCTCTCTCTTTCTAAAAATAAACAAACCTTTAATTAAAACAAACAAACAAACAACAACAACAAAGAACTAAGGCCAGAGAAGTGGAGAAAGGAAGGGTACCCCAGCTAAATGCGGCACGAGCACGAGCATGGTGGCCGTGACATTTGTGGTGTGTTCACTGAAGAGTTGAACAGTTCATATTTGGTCTGAGGGTTAGGGGACAAAAGTGAATCCTAGTTAGGGAAAAGGGACTTTCTTTGTTCAATCTGCAAGTTATTCAGCTATCACCAACATTCCTTCAGGTTACCAGCCTGAATATATAAATGAGGGATAGCTGATACTATAATGGGACTGACTCAGAGCCCTCCTGGAAAAGCGCCTCCCTATATAATCCTGCCTTTCCCTTTAAGGGGGTCTCACATGTGAACTCAACCACAGCCTCCTTCCTCTCTTTCACCTTGGAGCCTTGGTCTTTCCTATGAAAGAACAGAAAAGAGAAGAGAAAAAGAAAAAGGTAGGAAGGAAGGAAGGAAGGAAGGAAGGAAGGAAGGAAGGAAGGAAGGAAGCCGTTGAAATCTGTGTAGGGCAGGAGCAGAGGGAGGAAAGAGAGTGGTGAAGAAGCCTGAGAACATGTGTCCCAGGACTCAAGCTGGTAGGCGGGGCTGCCCTGGGGAGCAGGGCTCAGCTGACTCCAGGAGCCTGGGGCAGGGATCAGGTGTGAATGTGGGGCCAGTCCCCTACTTTCCATTAGTGTCCGGGGCTCCAAGAGCTGTGCCTGACTCCTGGGTTGGCAGTGGAAAGAGGCGCTTGTCCAGGCGGCAGAGAGGAGGCGACCCCTGTATGAGAGCGGGACCCAGTTTGGCGCCCCCCAGTGTCTTACTGAAGACTCAAGCTGCCTGGTGCAGTGCCGGATTGGGGGCGGGGGCGGTTCGGGTCCATGTTTAGTAGGGGCCCTGGTGCTCCAGAGATGCTTCATTCACGGTCACCTGGACCAGCCTCCCCAGAGAGCCTCTCCTCCGAGACTCCCCAGCTCTTCACTCAGCTCTGAGGGGCTCCTTGGCCTGCAACTTAGTCTCATCTGATTTTTCCTCTTTATGGAACTTGGGACAACTTTGCTGGAGCCGCCAGGGTGTGGGCACTCCCTCGTTCATCTGCTTAAGGTCAGACATATCATCACGGTGAGGGTGACTGAATCTCCCTGGTCATGCCAACTCCTTTTTGCAATGCATCACAGAAGGCCCCTTCTGTTATTGTGCCAGCCTCAGAAGGGGGTGCCTTGCCCCACAGATCCTTTTTGTATTTCAAAAGGAAGACCTTTCCATAGCCCTGCTTTCCAGAAACATGTGGAGCTCTCCTGAGTGAAAGCCCATTGACTTCACACAGCACACAAGGATTGGGGGCAGGGTAATGGGATGGTGACACGTGGTTTGTGCCCAGGGCCTTGGGTGCCAGAAGGATGACAAGGCCATAATATTCCTTCCCCAGCTCCCGGGAGACAGACTGGGGAGGGTGCCCGTGATGGGTTTCTGCGTCGCTACCCCAGAAACAAACAAGCGCATCCTTAGACAAACCGTGGTAATTAGAAGGGAAACATAATGATAGTGAAGTTACCTTTCTCCATTCATTCCGCAAGCATTTTTCTGGGTGTTTATTTTTGGCACAGAGCTATTTTAGGGGTGGGGGAGAGCATGTGGGGAAAAGGAAAGGGAATTGGTCCAATGTGGCAGCTTGAGTGGAGGCGATGGATGGTGGGGGATGGGCAGTATTAGTATTTGGTCTGTGGAAGATGAAACGCAGCTTTGCTCTGTGGGCGGTTCTTTGATCTTCCAGTAACTGCTAGAGTAGCAATTAGCATCCTTAATGCTGAGGGGAGTCTCTGAGAAACCCTTCAGCCTGCTGATTTAGGTTGGTAAATCCGGAAGTGTGGGTGCCTGCGCCTGCGTGTGTGTGTGTGTGTGTGTGTGTGTGTGTGTGTGTGAGAGAGAGAGAGAGAGAGAGAGAGAGAGAGAGAAATGGTTTTTAAATTAGATGTTTGATGTTTATAATTGATTGAATTTTTACTTTTTAAATGACAAAACATTTTAAGCAATCATAAAAGTATCCACCACTCAACTGTTAGTATTTTGCTTTATTTGCTTCATGTATATATTTTTAAATGTAAAAAAGTTACAGATAAATTGAAATCTACTTTTTCTTCCTCCCCAGAGCTAACCATTCTCTTAAATTTGTTCCTTGCCCGTGCTTTCATATCTATGGCATATGCCTGGATTCACAGACAGCACACCATATAGTGCTGTTTGGGGTATTTAAAATGTTTACATAAAGAGTATTTTGCTGTTTTCACTCAACATTGTGTTTCTAAGATTTACCTATTTTGATGCTCATAGAACGAGTTTGTTCATTTTTTTTTTATTTTATTTATTAATTTGACAAAGAGAGACATCCAGCGAGAGAGGGAACACAAGCAGGGGGAGTGGGAGAGGGAGAAGCAGGCTCATAGCAGAAGAGCCTGATGTGGGGCTCGATCCCAGAACTCCGGGATCACGCCCTGAGCCGAAGGCAGACGCTCAACGACTGCGCCACCCAGGCGCCCCGAGTTTGTTCATATTTAAAAGCACATTATAGTGTTCCATTTAGGAATGTATCGTAATTATATTTCTATTCCCCAAATGATGGACATTTAGGTTGCTTCCAATTTTTTCTTCTATGACAACAATGTGACTAAAAATTAGTGTGTATGTCTTCTTGTGCACTTGACTGATAATAATTTTAGTCTATGTGTGGTATGTAAGGCTTCAACTTTCTGGCCATTACCAAATGGCTCTCCAAAGTGATTACACACTTACCAGAATTGTGTGAGAGTTCTCATTCCTTCACAACCTTGCCAGTACTCAGTAATGTATAACTAAAATTTTGCCTCTGTCTTAATTTGCATTTCTCTGATTACTATTGAAGGTGAAAAACTCTCTCTGTGTGTTTTGACCATTCGGGTTTTCTTCTTCTGTGATTTTTTTTTAATTTTCTCTTTTGAGTTTTCTTTATTCTTTTTATTTGTAAGAGATCTTCAAATACTCTGGGCAGTGATATTTTGTTGGTTATATGGATATTTTAGGATTACTTGGCAAGAGCAGGGATGGTGCCTATCTCTGTGTTAGACACAAATTAATTAGTTGGTTCTTTGGTAAAGCAGTGAGATATAAATTAACAGAAGGGACAAAAGTCAACCCAAAGGTTTTCAAACAAATCTTTTTTGTTTTCTAACCAAGAGCATATTAGATCATAATAGCTATTAACAACCCTCTTTTCTCAGCTTCTGCTGCTAAAGTTCCCTTTGTATTTCAAAAGTCTGCATTGTTAAGAGCCACCCCTTCCCCACCCAATCTTAAAAGAGAGGAACTGAGGGGTGCCTGGGTGACTCCGTTGGTTAAATATCTGACTCTTGATTTCCGCTCAAGTCATAGTTTCAGAGTATTGAGATCGAGCCCTGTATTGGGCTCCCCAGTCAGTGGGGAGTTGACTTGGGATTCTTCCTCTCCCTCTCCCTCTGCTCTCCCTACCCCTGCTCCCATGTATTTTCTCTCTCTCAAAAAAAAAAAGAGAGAGAGAGATGGACTAAAAGAAAGGTTGTCATTCTGTAGACATGAACTTGCAACTGTTTCATAGTTAAGGAAGGTGTCCAGATACACTCTTCGTAAGTTAGAATGATTGACAGAGATGAAATCCAATTGAAACTGTTCTATCATTATTAGGGGCACTGAGAAGTGGTCTTTTCTTCATAGAAGCATTATAAAGAAGCAAGCATACACTGTATTTCTGAATAAAGAGTGAGATACGAGAATGACATGCCCCTGGTTTTCCTCTGCTTGCATTTTATGTGAATTATCTCCCCGGATGAAATAACAAGGGCTTTGTGTACAGTCCTTCTAGAAATGCTAGCTAGTACCAGTGTTTCATCTCCTTCCAGAAGAAGGAAGAATTGTAAGATGGCAAATGTCTGACAGCCTTGGTATGCAAGGTAAGATTTTCTGAGGGTTTTGGGGATAATGATTTACAAATATTTCCTCCAACTTATTGGTTGTCTCTTGTTTTAGGGTGTTCTTTCTTGAACAGAAGTGGATGATCTCGTTCTTTGTGCCTTTCTACGTGTCTTTCCCTCAGTCCTCCTTAGGCCATTATTTTCATCATACTCCTTTCAGGACCCTGACTAATCAGCTTAGCCATCTGTCACTGCCAATGAGTCCATAACTACTTTTATCTTAGGTCATTTCTCTTTCCTCTCCCTCTACCCCTCCCCTGTTTGTGCTCTTTCTCTCCCTCACTCTCTCAAATAAATAAATAAATAATCTTTTAAAAAATAAACCAAAATGGATGATGAGTGCATTATCTGAATCTATTCATCAGAGGGATTTCCCCTTATCACTGTCCCTATAAGACACCCTGAGTTGAGCTGTAGTGCAGAAGTGTTCCATTTTCAACTTGTATCAACATGTCAAACCAATCCACCATGGACCGAGTTCAGGGTGTCCCTTCTCCATAATCTGCTTATAGGGGACCCCTTCCCCAAAGGACACCATGAGGTAGAATTGTGACAGGAAAGTGTCATAGGGGCCTGGGTCACCTGCCCAAGTAACACACTTGTGACCTCTGGGCCCTCTTGAACCTGATCCCAGATCTATCATTTCCATGTTACAGTTTTATGACTTAATCCGTCTGATGTTACCTGGCTTCCAGTGCTGGTCAGACACCAGCCTCCACACAGCTCGGTAGCATGGCAGGAGCTACACTCTAGGATTCTCTGCTGTAGGATGATTCTCTGCTGTAGACCGCATGGCCTTGCTCCAGAGGGTCTCCCGTTAGCACTTGCTAAAGGCTCCACACATCGTCTTTCTCTTCACACAGACACTTCTGAGCAAGAATGATCTTTGAGGTCACATAGCCCAGGTACCAGCTTGATTGTCCTGCAGCCTGGACCTGCTGCTGAGCCCTTTCCCGCTCTCAAAGCCGTCAGCTTCCACATCACCTAACGTAGCACCTTTAGACTAGATTATGGCAGAGATCAGAAGAGTTAACACTGCCTGGGTTAAGGCCATAAATATAACTCTTGTCTATTCCGTGTGAGTGCAGATTGCTTCTGACCCTCCTTTATACCAAACCAGTGACCTCCTTCCATGGACATGCGGCTGAGTCCGCCTGCTCTGGCAATGCTATTGCATTCGGTACAGAAGCTGCAATTCGGGTACCCATTGTGGAAGTGGTAGTAGTTCGCTGTCAGGTGCCTTCATCCAATCAGTTTTTGCAGGGATGGACTGGTGAATCAGATGGGGAC
This sequence comes from Ursus maritimus, assembly GCF_017311325.1. NCBI lineage: Eukaryota > Metazoa > Chordata > Mammalia > Carnivora > Ursidae > Ursus > Ursus maritimus. The sequence goes on from NW_024423675.1 coordinate 3,823,582, forward strand.
AAATAACAAGGACCACTACCCCTGAATCCTCTAAGTTTTTGAGGCAACAGTGATATCTGTCATCCCTTCCAGTGCTGATATTATTTTGATTTACCGTCTTGGCCAAGGGACAGTTTCAGGGCTTCTACTTGGCTTTTTATACCCCAATCATGCTTAATTTCAACATCAAAAAACAAATGTGAGATTTCTGCCAACTGCTAAGGAAGTCCGTTCTAACCAAACATTTGGGAACCAAGGAAATGACCACTAGAGGTTTCTGTGCACCCACTGAACACACTGTGAGATGGCCCTGTGCCAGGAGTCCGTTGATTACCTGACCCCCATTTGCTTCTATTCTAACAGAAGGGCTTCGAGGGTCCTTTGAGTATTCCCCATTCTCTAAGATACATTTACCCCCTCAGGTGGACATAGGTACTGCAGCAGAGACAGGGGAGTCTCTAGGGTTTTCATGGTGGTCTAAGGCCCTTCCTTATGGGAACCTGGCTCTTCTTTATCCAGTGGGCACGGGGTCATAGGACTGTTCTGGTCTGGGCACTGGGAAAGGGATCATGTTTTCCCACTAGCCTGGCTGACCCTAGTCTTCTGCTTATCTATTCCTGATCTCTTTTGAATATGCCCTTGTTGGTTGCCCATCTATATTATCCCTGGAAACACCATGTTCTTAGGGCCATCTTCACAGATCCCCTGGATCAGGATCCCAGACTGTGATTCCAGTCCTGCTGCCTGTTAGGGAAATTTTGCCCATCTTGCTTTTGACAGTTAGAAGTTGCCATTTGGCCTCTGCTATTCTGAGGTCCTATAACTTCCATGGCTGCCAGGGGACCAAGATGTGAAATGGCATCTTCTGTGTCTAATTTGCACACAGAGGGCAGTCTCATCTTGAATTTCTTTTCTTTTTTTTTTAAGATTTTATTTATATATTTGACAGAGAGAACACAAGCAGGAGGAGCAGCAGGCAGAGGGAGAGAGAGAAACAGACTCCCTGCTGAGCAGGGAGCCTGATGCGGGACTCGATCCCAGGACCCTGAGATCATGACCCGAGACGAAGGCAGACGCTTAACCAACTCAGCCACCCAGGCGCCCCTCATCTTGAGTTTCTCAATGCTGCTAGTGTCCCCTCACCAGGATGCTCTTTTTCACCTTGGTAAGTGGAGTGTCCTCCAGGCTGGACTGACTACACAGTGACCAGCGGGTGGGGTCAGACCCACCCGCTCTAACATGCCCACTTCTCTGAGCCTTTTGATCCCTTTCTCCACAGCTTATGACTACAGTACTGGCATCTCCAGTTCATTTAATGTGTGTCATCACTCTTTCTAAGATTTCAGAGGTGTCTAAGCAGAGTGCTAGAACTGTCACTTGGGGCCTTTAGCAGGGTGTTAAATGACGTGTCATGGCAGAATGTCCCCATGTCAATAAACTCTCCCGTGTTTATGTTCCATCCTTCTGGATCCTGCACTCTGAGGACCCTCTCCTTGCACACTCCCCTGTTCCTGCCATTCTTGTTAACCAGTCCTGCCACACCGTTGGCTCATCATATCTCTCCTTTCTCAGCAAGCCCTTGTCCCCAGTTTGGTGATGCTGAGATTTAACCCAAACTACAGATCCAGTAGCCAAGAAAAGAGGTGGGAGAGGATCCTGGAGGGCAAGCATTGTCTTGTAAGGCTCCTGCTTCTTTAAAGACTCTGCAGAAGAAAGCAGAAGGAGGGGGCATCTATATTTCTGTGATTCCAAAGCGTTCAGGAGAACTTAGAGCTTCAAGGTTTCTGACAGAACCTACCCAGGGATCTCATCCCAACTCTCAGGATCCCTCTGATTCCCCATCAGGGCCCTGACGGTTGCAGAGGAGACTGGGCTAGGCTGAGAGTTCAGCCTTCTCTGAAGTTCTGTCTCCTCTAAGCCCCGTGCCCTTTTTCCAGTTGTATTTGCCCTCTGGCTGCAGGGGAGAAGAGTCTCTGTTAAGGAGACCTCTAACCTTCACATTTTGCTCTAAGTTGTTGATTAATAAATCTGAGTCTGTCTTTTCTCTCTCCAGTGAATCAATGGTGCTTAGCCACAGTCCTTGTAATTACACCCAGCATATTCCTCAGATGTCTGGACATGGCCCCAGCTGGCGCTTCCCCTTCCAGCCATATCTGTCCCATCATAGATCATCCCAGGTGAATGCTGCTTGCTTTCTATATCACCCACAGACTCATTTACATATTTTAATCATATTTATGATCTAGGTCTTTCCACATTGTTCTATTACCTTACGTTCCTGGTTCTGCATGGCCTGGCTCTTCCTTATGGCACTTTGTTTCCTTCTGTGTGTGTAATATGTTACTGTGGACAAGCTGCTGTCTGTTTTTTTTCTGTGGAAGCCTCATCTGAGCTGGACTGTCTTCATGTCTTCCTTCCCAGAGATCCTAGGATTCTTATTTATCCTGGACCAGTTTTTGCCAATTCCTATACCATTGCAAATTCAGATTCCACAGCCCAATGGGTTAGGTGATTCTCTTCACCTAGCACCTACGAGATGCCTCTTCGGATTTCCCGTGGAGCTGACCAAGGTCTTACTTCACACGTGACTTGTAGAGCTCTATTCCCCCACCATGCCTCTTGGTGGTCTGAGGATTGACTCTTGTGTTCCTGTAAAGGTACTGAAACATTAGCCTTGAGCCTTAAGGCCCATGCTTCAGTCTGCTAGCTACAAGGTCCTCGCTCTTCAGTTCTTGCCACTATAGTTTTTGGTGACTGTTTCTTTTTTAGCCCCTGGAAATTGTCTTTCTTTATTTAGTTTGAACTCAACTCTACATGAAATAAGTCATTTGTACTATAGTTCATCCAGCACTTGTTCTTAGCAGGAAGGTGGCCTGAACTTGTCAGCTAAATCTACCATATTTACTGGAAATTATACCCATTTGTTTTCAGAAAGCATGCTCGTTAGTCCACTGCAGTGGCAGAGGGCTTTATGGAGAAATTCAATGCATAACTTCAGACATTATGGCCACAAATGCAGGGCAGTTTTTTTCTAAGCTTAGAATGCAGTTTCCATTACTTTCCACTCAGTATGGGAACGTTAGATTTTTCTTTATGGTGGAAGGAAACACTGTTTCTAAGGGAAACAGTTGATGTTTATATATTCCTTATTCCTAAAGGTCATAGGCTCGTTAGTGTGACAACATCATCTTGCTAGAAGGGACTGTTCAAGCTACAGCAATATTATGTGGAGCTGTTGCCTGGTGATTAGGGAAACTTCAAAATGATAAAGTACAGGACAAAGATATATAAATAGAAACAGTTGGAAATTTCCAGATAATCTTGATAAATGGAGACAAGAGGAAAATAGGTGCATTTCACTTCGATTTCAGAGCGATGACTTCTGGTTGCATTTGAGTACTGAACTTAAATTTGCCTTCAGGCACTAGAAAGTGGGCCAGCGGACACCTGTGTCACAGATCACATGGATTTGGCTGCCCTTATAGCATGACAGAGGTCATGTGTGTGTATAAAGATCTCTATATATTTATTATCCATCAACGATATTCCCAATGCATCAGGCACGTGAAGGCACATTTTCACTTATCTGCTGGCGGACATGTCTACAATTGCCATCCTTTCCATCCTGTTTCCCGCACACAGCATCATTATAGGGCCGTGAGGTAAGGGCCAGACCACAATATGCCTAGAGGGGTCTAGAGAGACAGGGGAAGTAGGTGATGCTTGGAAACAAGAAGAAAAAAAAACTGTCATGTAAAGACATGCTGGGAGCAGAGCTGTGGCCAAAATGATCACATGTGAGACAGCAGCTGAGGCAAGCATCCAAGAGAATTGTATTTGATATTCATTTTTAAATATCAGATGTGTAGTTTTACGGTTGAGACACTAAAAATAGGCACCACTCCATATAACCCCCTCCCTCTAATTTCTTATAATTAATTCTCAAACAGCTTGTATTTCCCTACTGACATGCAAGAGTACATTAAGGACAGTACTGATGTCCCAGAATTAAAACAAAGCAGAAAGTTAAAATCATATACTTATATACATAACACACTATATCTCTTCCATATATGTCAAGGAACATTTGTTGTTTCCTGCATTCAAAGAGTGTTTAAATACAATATTCCAGTTGTCTCTATCATGGAACATTATTGACTATAAGTAAAATACAGTGACCATTTATTTGAAGGCTGTGTGTTTTTTATTTACTTCTATATACAGCATGTAATTCATGATTGCGTGTGTTTAATATTTTGGTAGAAAATCTTCATATAAAGCAGAGCAATAAAAAACATACAGCACATTCATTGTCTGTATCTTTTTTCTTTTCCTACTCCCTTTACTGCACTTTGTCTTTGTCAGACTCAGTTGGTTTCAATGGTTTGATCTATTTTCTCTCATTTTTTAAAGTTCCCCTGTGTATTTCTATTTACTTCATTCTTGAATTCCTCATTTTCCCATGTCTTTATCCTTTCTTCTTCCTTTTGGGCAATTTATCTACTTTGTTCCCTCTCAGTTAGCATTGTCTTCCCTTTCAGGACTGATTTAAATAGTTCCCTTTTCCAAATCATGATCCAGGGCCACACTGGACAGTATGATGAAAGCAACCATAGTACGGTTTTCTACCGGGAGCGTTGCCTTCTGTCTGTGAACTCAGCTACCAAAAACCTCGAGTCCCTCATGCCTTCTAGTGACCTGGAAGCCTACAGGACATGATACTATCTCCAAAGCATCCCAGAAAAGCTCTGGCTCATTGGATCACCATCCTTTTGACTCAGGAACGGTCCTCAAGTGTAGGTCATAGGGCTGCTAAAGATTCAATTCAATGCCCGTCAAAATCTGTAGGCTTTTTCTTTTTTTAATTGACAAGCTGATTCTAAAATCCATATGGAAAGACCAGGGAACTAGAGAGTTGCTAAAACAATTTTTAAAAAAAGAACAGAGTATCCATACTTCCTTATTTCCAAACTTGGTATAAAGCTGCAGTCATTAAGAGAGTGTCAAACTGGTGGAAGGGTACATAGATAGATAATGGAACAGTGCAGGGAAACCAGAAATAGACACACACATATATGGTCAATTGATTTTTTTTTTTTTAACAAAGGTGCAAAGGAAATTTAAGGAAGAAAGGCTAGACTTTTCAACAAATGCTGCTGGAACATTGAATATCATATGCAAAAAAAAAAAAACAAAAGAAAAACAAAAACCATGACCTATACCACATACCTTATGCAAAAATTAACTGAAAATGGGTAATAGATGTAAATTTAATACCTAAATACCTAAAAAAGTACAGGCCTAGGATACATAGAAAGAAATCTTTGTGACCTTAGGTTTGGCAACTATTTTTTGATATAACACCAAAAGCATGATTTCTGAAAGAAAATATTGATAAATTGGAGTTTGCCAAAATTGAAAACTTCTCCTCTATGAAAGACACTGTTAAGAGAATGAAAACATAAGCCACATATCAGGAGAAATTATTTGCAAAACACATATCTTTCAAAGGATTTATATCCAGAATATAGTTTTAAAAAAATCTCAGGGGGCACCTGGGTGGCTCAGTCAGTTGAGTGTCTGCCTTCGTCTCAGGTCATGATCTCTGGGTCCTGGCATTGAGCCCCGCATCGGGCTCCCTACTCAGCAGGGAGTCTGCTTCTCCCTCTCCCCTCCCAACTTGTGCTCTCTCTCCCTCAAATAAATCAATAAAATCTTTTTTAAAAAGTTTCAGAACTCGATAATAAGGAAGAAATCAGGCAAGTGATGGGTAAAAGATTTGAACAGATGCCTCACCAAGCCGAAAAAAAAAGGTCTTGAAAAGATCTTCAACATCATTAGGTATTAGAGAAATGCAAATCAAACCACAATGTGATACCACGACAAGCATATGTATTAAAATGGGCAAAATTATTATTTTTTCATGACATCACCAACAGCTGGAGAGACTGCTGAGCACCAGAATTCTCATTCATGACTGGTGGTATTACAAAATTGTAAATAATTTTGGAAAATAGTTTGGCAGTTTCTTATAAATTTAAAAATATACTTACCATAAGCCCAGAAATCCTACTCTTATATACTGACCAGAGTAATGAAAATTTATGTTCACACCAAAACCTGTACATGAATATTTATAGAGGTTTATTCATCATAGCCAAAAACAAGCGATAGACCAAATGGCCTTCAACTGTTGAATGGATAAGCAAACCGCGGTACGTCCTTACAGTGGAATACTATTCAGCAGTAAAATAGAACAGTCTACCAGTATATGCAACGACACAGATAAATCTTACATGCATTGTGTTTGGTGAAAGAAACCAGGCAAGAGCTGCATATTCTGTGGTTCCGTTTATATGACACTCTGGAAAGGCAAACTGTAGTGACAGGAAACAGACCGGGTTGCCAGGGGCCGTGGGTGGAAGAAGTAGATGACGGACAGTGTGGGGGTGTTAGCACCATTCTATATCTTGATTTTGGTAGTGGTTATATGGAGGCATGCATTTACACAAACTCAGAACTATATATCCAAAAGGCTGAATTTTACTAAATGTAAATTACATCTTAACCTTAAAAAAAATAAGAAATGGGACAATGAAGGAATAAGTCATAAAAAACAAGGAAAAAAATGATACTTTCAGTATTAAGTGGTGAGTTTGTGAAGGGACATAATATTATCCTCGGTTTTGCATATGTTAAGTATGAAAGTTTCTGCAGTGAAACAGAGACGACTTTGGGAGCTCACATTCCCCTCTCACCACCATACCACTTCTGGGCTTCCTCTCCCAGCAAAACTTCTTCTTCTTCTTCTTCTTTTTTTTTTTAAGATTTTATTTATTTATTTGACAGAAAGACAGCCAGCGAGAGAGGGAACACAAGCAGGGGGTGTGGGAGAGGAAAAAGCAGGCTCCCAGCGGAGCAGGGAACCCGATGTGGGGCTTGATCCCAGGATCCCGGGATCAGGACCTGAGCCGAAGGCAAACGCTTAACGACTGAGCCACCCAGGCGTCCCCCAGCAAAACTTCTTGAAAGATCAGACTTCAGACACAATTTTCACTTCCTCACTGTCCATTCAAACTTCTGTCCCCACTAATCCATGGACTCATGTCAAGGTTCTTGTCAAGGTCATCCACAGCCTCCTGACCTTCATAGAGCCAAACAGGAGGTCATCTTCTTTTCTCATTTACGCCTTCTTTTAGCAGCTTATGTTAGTTTCTTTTCTCGGTTTCTGTGACATCCTTATAGTCTTGGTGTTCCTCCTCTCTATTCACACCTTTTTAGTTTCATTTGCTGCGTCTTCTTTGTAAAACCCCTAAACTGTGACATGTCTGAGTGTTCGGTCTTCAGGCTAACTGTATTTACTCTCTGTCCCTAGGTATTTTCACTGGGCCCTCTGACTTTAAATACTATCTTTGTGCCCATGATTTCCAATCTGCACCTGTACCCTGACCTTGCCCAGAGACTTCAAAGTCACTAATCTAACATCCTGCCTGACATCTTCATTAGGAATTCCACCAGGCAGCTAAAAATTAAAATGCCCACGAAATTAGAATGGTCCCATCCTGGGGTGCCTGGATGGCTCGATTGATTGAATGTCTGCCTTCAGCTCAGGTCATGATCTCAGGGTCCTCAAATCAAGCCCTGCATAGGGCTCCCTGCTCAGCGGGGAGTCTGCTTCTCCCTCTGCCCGTCCCATGGACCTCCCAACCCCACCTCATGCTTGTGCATGCATGCTCTCTCTCAAATAAATAAATAAAATCTTAAAAAAAAAAAAAAAGAATGGTCCCATCCTCACACCTGACCCTACTCCTTGCATCCCAGTAAACAGCATCTCATGTCTCCAGTCAATTGAGATAAAAACTTAAGAACCATCCTGCCACCTCAATTGCCATCTTCTCCTACCCTACCCATTATTACTTATTTACTTCCAAGTCATATACTGAATGTTTTCCATTTTCATATCTACTGCAACAATCCTAATTCAAGTCGTCCTATACTTTCACCTGTTTGTTTCTTGTTCCTATTCCCTACCCTCCTCCAATTTCTTTGATAAATGTTTATGTCTAATTTAAGTTCTAAAATTCATACATAGTTTAATGAATGGTGCCTGTAGTACATAAAATTTTAAATTTAAATTTCTAGGAAACTACAATACTCTACTCTTGCATTACTTAGAGACAGAGTCTGGATTTTTTTAAGTACTACCGAAGAAAATTGAAGAATTTTATAAAAGTGAAGATGGGGAAGATTTGAACATTGCCTTTCTAGTTCAAGGTCATGCCTGCATAGCTAATTTTGAAGATGGAGTTTAGTACCAGGTCACTGGCAAGAAAGTACACATTATTTGTTCAGGGAAATGTAATACTTGAAAACTAATAATATTTGAGCCAGTTGGTACAGATTAAATCTTGAAAGTAACCTTATTATTTTGCTCTGTCAACTGTCTTTAGAGACCTAGAGATAATCTGAGGAGAGAGAATGCTGGTTCTTTTCAGAATTTGTTTGATTTCATTAGGACTAATTTATTAGGAAGTCATTGGGTACCCAGTCTGGGAAATTAGTACATGGACAAAGCAGCAAAAATTAATTAATTAAAAATTAGTGACCTCTACTTTTATGTGACCTCTAGTTTTATGATCATGTATCTATGTTCTTTTGTTGGTCCGGAAACAAACTGAAGAAGAAAAAAAACCTTTGTTATCTTACTTTTGACTTAATAGATCAAACTCTCTTACTTTTTCTCCTAGGAACTATTTACCAAACTGTTAGAATCTTGTCATGTTTCCTCAAATTTACCAGCATCTCCTTAAATCAAGTGCTGTAATTAGATATTATGGGAGAAAATAATGGCAGTGCGGTTGGGGACAGAAGAGTTAGGAGAATAGTAGTAAATATTAGCAATAAAAATGGGAGAATTTATAGCTATTCCCCTGGCATTGGCTAAGACAACAGTTCAGGGCAAGCAGCACACGCGTGTCTGGGTCCAATGCACACCAGGCCTATTTGGCTTCACGGAATTGTCACGTAAGCCTCGGGCAATTTCCTCCATCATCTGGTGTTCTATGTACATGCTTCTTTTTAAAAGGTTTAAAAAGTTGAATTTTTATTTAAGTCAATTTGTTTTTCATTTATAAAGTTATCCAAGATTTTCACCAGTCATTCTTAAGACAGTCATTTCCATATTTTACATGGCTATCATTTCTTCCTACCTACGTTTGCTAATCTTCATCTGTCATCATTGAATTTAATTCTGTTGGTAGTTAGTGATTTGAACTAATTCAGAATTGCTTAAGTGTGGGTTCTTGTGAACACACTACTTTCTTTCTTTTTTTTTTTTTTATAAATATCGAAATAGCAAGCAAACATGCTTTTTGACTTTATACACTTTCCAACCTTCTCTTACAGTTAGGACTACTGGGGGGCTCAGTCAGTTAAGTGTCTGATTCTTGATTTAGGCTCAGGTCATGATCTCAGGGTCATGAGATTGAGCCTCACCTTGGGCTCTGTGCTCAGCGGGGAGCATACTTGAGATTCTCTCTTTCCCTCTCCTTCTGCCCCTCTCCCCGCTCGAGCTCTGTCTTTCTTTCTCAAATAAGTAGATAAATCTTTTTTAAAAATTAGGACTATTGGCCTCAAAACTTTTTATTACCTAGTGAATGAACAATAAATCCTCTGAAATTTTGGGACATTAAAGTAGGAGGAAGAGGGAGTTTCTCTGATGCCTTCAAGGCGGTGACTCATGTGTTGCCTCTTCCTCTACCTTTCAACATCCTTTGAGGTGTGGTGAATATGAGCTTTGTTGTGTGTTTTGTTTTGTTTCAACAAAGTAATGCATGTGTGTAGTTTAAAAATAAGACTAAGAGGTTAATAACAAAATGCTGCCCCATACCCTGTACAGACTCATCTCTCTCTACAGAGAGAGCTATGTTAAATACTTTTAGCTATTTCTTTTGATATTTACCTATATATTACCCTTAACTAATACATATATTGTTATCTCTTGATACTTTTAATTGTCTTTTGATTTACTATGTAGATGACAGTTTTAGCTTCCATACAGCCCCTTTACCCTCTATGTGTGAATTACAACTGTTAGGTAAATCCGTCGTGTTTTCATTTTATGACCATGCAACCATTGTTCAGAAAGTTGCATCCTTTATTTAGAGTTAATAATTCCTCAGTTTTTCATTTGCTTCATTGTCTTTGAGCTTTATGGATTAGTTTCCCTAAAACTTCCTACAGTTTCCATATGGCTAAACCATTTGAATAATCTTTTATTTCCATTCTTTACCTGAAAATCTTTACTACTTCCCTCCATCTCTCTGCTCCAGCTGAACGAGTTGCTCTCTAGACTTATTGCGCACCTGCTACCCTATTCCTGGACAATTTGAGAGGTGTAGTGATCAGTGTTCTCCGGGGAAACAGAACCAATAGAATGTGTGTGTTTGTGTGTGTACATGTGTCTGAGGCGGGGGGGAGAGCAAGAAAGAGACAGAGACATTGGCAGAGAGAGAGATTTTAAAGAATTGGCTCATGCAACTGGGGGCTAGCAAGTACAACATCTAGAGAGCAGACCAGCAAGCTGGAGACCCAGGGAGGAGCTGATGCTGAAATTTGAGTCTGAAGGTAATCTGAAGGTAGAATCCTCTTTTCTGTCGGGGATGTTGGCCTGTTTTCTCTTAAGCCCTTCAACTGATTAACTGAGGCCCACCCACATCATGGAGAGTAATCTGCTTTACTCCAAGTCTGAATACCAGTGATCTCATCCCTCCACCCCAAATCTTCAAAACTATATCTACGCTGGTGTTTGGCCAAATATCTGGGTACTATGGCTCAGTAGAGTTGACACATAAAATTAGCCATCACAAGAGGTAACCGAGAACATGAGAGATTGTTACCCAAATTTTGAAGGCTCTTTTCTGTGTGGGAAGTCTTGTCCTTTCCAGTACTCTACCTTTCAAACTCTGGCTGTTTTAGCAGCCTCAAATGCCCATCTTTGTTTTCTTTTCCCAATGAGACCCCCACCATTTGCTACTTGAGCTCTATTTCTGTGTGCCAGTTTGGAAACTGCTCTTAGGGAGAAAAACACAGTGAATGTCAGATGCACCTTGTGTGTGTCTGCATTGGATGTTGTCCAGTGCTTGAAAAGAGTTGGTGTACATATTTGTTTGGAGTTTATAGCAGTTTATGGGAGGAAGATGAGTACAATACCAGCTACTCTTTCATAGCCAGACCAGAAGCTGCCTGGGCTTCTTAACAAGCCCTCAAGTTGCTATGCTGTTGCTGCTTTTGCCCTGATAGTCTGTTCTCCACCCAGAACCAAGTGGTCTTATGAAAATTAAAGTCAGGGGTGCCTGGGTGGCTCAGTCGGTTAAGTGTCTGCCTTTGGTTCGGACATGGTCCTGGGGTCCTGGGATCAAGCCCTGTGTGGAACCTGCTTCTCCCTCTCCCTCTGCCACTCCCCCTGCGTGTACTCTTTCTCTTTCACATAAATAAATAAATAAATAAATAAATAAATAAATAAATAAATAAATAAATAAATAAATAAATAAATAAATAAATAAATAAATAAATAAATAAATAAATAAATAAATAAATAAATAAATGCAATCTTTAAAAAAAGAGGGAGAGAAAATTAAAATCACATCATAATACCCCTTGCCAAAGCTCTTCAATAACTTCTTATCACAATTGGAAAGAAATCACAACTCCTTACTGTAACCTACAAAGTCCATCAGAACCTATGCTCTGCCTTTCTCTCCAGTCCTATCGTTGCCACTCCTCTTCTCCTTTCCACCCTTCACCACACCACCTTCTTTCTGTTCCCCAAATACGCCAACTGCTTCCTGCCTCAAGACTTGGCATCATCTCATAGCATACCTCATACACTTTTCTCCTCAGTGTCTCATGGCTGATTACTGTCATTCAAATCTCAGCTTGAACATCACCTCCTCAGAGAGTTTGTCCCTGACCAGCCAATTTAAACAGTTCCCAAGACATGTTCCAGCGCACAGCCCTGCTTTATTCTCTTCATAGGACTTTATCGGTAACTGTTTATTTCTGAGCAGTTTTCAGAAACTATTCTTGTTCATTTTCATGCCAATTTTCAATGTCCCTCCTCCACTGTGTAACTCCATGAAAGCAGGAACCCTGCCCGAGCTGTTCATTGCCGTATCCTCAGCACTTAGGACAGTGCCTGGCATACCACAGATTCTCAATCAAATTAAAATTTGTTGAATGAATGAGTAAAACGAGACACATCCAGGACTGGGGATACCTGTTGTAACAAGCATGTCAATGAACAGGAATGTTTTTCGGCTACCACTCGTGTGGCTCCAAATTTGGAAGGAAACTCAAAGAGGTACTGCCTTCCTTGGTTTGGCACTAAGTGAGCATTTTTGGTGTGTGTTTATCGTGCGTCATGGCATTTTTTTGAGTGTCTGCCATGTATCATCTCCAGAAAAGATTCTAACAGCACAGCCTGGGGAGTCAAACAGGAAGGGTCATCAGTCTTGCTTTGCCACATCCTAGCTATGTAACCTGGGACAAATGAATTAATCTAAGTCTCAGTTTCTCCATCTGTGAAATAGGATGGTAATAATCCTTTCTCATATGAGTTTTGTGGAGGTTAATGTAAATATTTCATCTAAATTATTTAGGATTGTATTTTGACACTGTATTTTGAATGTTCAAAAGATACTTAGTGTTATCATTAAGTATTATCAGTTTATGTGTGGTGTTAGCTGTTTTGCGGGATTAATAGAAATCTTATGGGGGTGGGGTGGTATTGGTTGAGGGATGTACTTAAAAATCACCTTTTCCAGGAATTTCCTGATGAACCACCCCCTCCAATTACTTCTTGGCTTCATACACTCATTACGTATATATTTAGTACTGCTACTTGGTTCTTTTATTTTTTCTTTTCCTTGAACATCGTCATTGGTTTTGTAAAGTCCTTCTCTCTTTTTAAGAATATAGAGATGTTTAATTTAATCATACACTCCCTTCCATCTCAGTCCCCTCTTCCACTAGCAACCATTCTAAAGTATTTAATGTGTATTACTTAGCTCTAAGCGTTCTTATAAAATGTGTACTGGTGTCTTGTGTGAATGTACTCCTAATTTCCACAAATGCCACTCTATTACTGCCTATCCCTCTGTTTCTCGCATTTGTTTCACCAAGCACTGGTTTTTGCTACACACGCATCTACTGTGTGTTTCTCAAGGATGTAAAACACTCCACGGTGGGCATTTATCACATTTTATATCTTCACTCCCCCACTGATTTTCAGATTATCTTCCACTCCCCACCACCACCAACTGCAAAGAAACGTGTCCCGTTCACATCAGTTTGTAACGTGCGTCGAAGATTTCAAGACGTATTTCAAGGTGTGGAATTGTTGAGTCAGAGTATAAAACTCTATTTTCCTTGATAATTGTTTTCAAGTATCTCTTTCTGGGTCCATGTTATATATCCCTAATTGACTTGGGAGCTATGGGGTCAACTCTTAGATCTTAAAACAAAGAACAGCAGAGAAATCAGGTCCACCATTGGGGAAGTAGCGACTCAAAGTGACAAGTAGAACACGGGGAGAATTATTCCGTTTCTGTGTGACTATAGACATACGAGTAGAGAAATTGGCGGCATATTTGCTATTTTTACAGCTTCATCCACAAGAGGATTTGCTGGCATGGCTTGCACAGCATGTGGAGAGTCCAAAATACAATTATCCGAAGGGAAAAAATTAACACCAAAAGGAATCCGGGAACTAATGGGTTGTGACTGACTGGCATACCCCCTTTGCAGATCGGGGAGGGCGTGATCTCATCCCTGATTTGGACACTACATTTTAATCTGCAATCGTGTAAAGTCAGAAAACCACCAGTGTCCAAGAAACTGCAGGGGATTGGAAGGAACTGAGCGCTAAGGATACATGTGTTCTTTTTTTTTTCCTTCCATTTTTATTTTGACAAATGTCACACTTTAGAAAAGTTACAAGAGTAATACAATGAACACCTTTCTACCCTTCACCAAGACTCACTGTTACCTTTTGCCACATTCGATCTATCTGTTTGTCAATCTGTCTGTCACCCACCATTTGCACACTCCCCCATAAATCTTCAGCACTCCTGTCCTAAAAACAAGAACATTCTCACCAATAACCACAAATTTACATTGATACATGCTGTTATCTAATTGACACTCCCTATTCAAAAATTTAGGACAGGGCGCAGGGAACTTTTTCTATAGAAGGCCAGATAGTAAGTATTTTTGGCTTTGTAGGTCAGATGGTCTCCGGGTAAGTACTCAGTTCTGCGGAGGTAGAGCGGGAAAAGCCACAGGCACAACATAGCAGTGTGTGTGGAGCAGTCCGAATAAAACTTTATTGACCAAAACAGGTGGTGGGCTGGTCTAGAATTTCTTTTTTTAAGAACTGATGCAAGGTTTACATTTTACAGTCAGTAAATCTTACAGTTCAGTTCGAGTATACCACGAAGATCAGTCTTGGTTTCCAAAAGGTTTTGCCGTGGATCAGACTATCATAGATCATTCACTGCCTGCATTTCTTCATGTCTATGAATGTAGTTTCTACGGTTCTACGTCTTAATTCTTTATTTAAAAAGCATCAATACCTACCCTAAATACTGCACAGCCTCATCTTCTATCAGTGTTCTTTTTAGAAAATTGTGGTAAAATATACAAAACATAGAATTCACTATTTTAACCATTTTAAGTACACAGGGCAGGGGCATTAAGAAAGTTCACGTTGTTATGCAACCATCACCACCATCTATCTCCAGAAAATTTTCATCTTCCCCATCTGAAACCCTGTACCCATTAGCAAGTTAACTTCCCATTCTCCCCTCTCCCCCAGGCCCCAGCAGCCACCATTTTACTTTCTGTCTTTATGAAGTTGACTACTCGAAGTACCTCAAATAAAGCGAAATCGTACAGTTTGTCCTTTTATGTCTGGTTTATTTGCTTAGCGTAATGCCTTCTAGGTTCATCCCTTTGTAGCATGTGTCAGAATTTCCTAACTGTTTAAGGCTGTCTAATATTCCATTGTGGGTAGAAACCACCTTTTGTTTATCCATTCACCTGTTAATGGACACTTAGGTCATTAGGTCCTGTCTTTGGTTATTGTGAATAATGCTGCTATGGCCATGGCTCTAGACTGATTCTCAAAGTAGCAATTTTCTTTCTGTCTAGGGGATAGGCTCCAACAACAGATATGAACCTAAAGTGTCACATTTAAGCATAATGGTGTCAGAAGTTAGCTCAATAGAAGATATCCATGCAAATAATCAAGTCACTCCCCCTTTGTCCCCTTCCTTCAGGGCTCCAGCATCTCTTGTCTGGATATTTCAATAGCCTTGAACGTGGCTGTGGATCATCTTTGGCGTGAGTAACAGGAAGGAGCATCTACCTTCTTGCCACCAAAAACCGCAGTAGCCTGGGCAAATTGTCAAAGGGTCTAGCCTGGGGTAGGTGAAGGTGGTTGGCTCTGTGTCTGTGTTGGTGGTGACAGCCAGGCATGAGGGTCAGCGGACAGGTGGCTTGGTCAAGCCTTATAGCTGGACTGCTAGGGTCTTCAGCCTGGAGCTCCAGCAAGCGTGGGCTTCTGGCCTCATGTCCGTGGAATGCTGCAGGCTGCCAGAGTGGGCCAGTGATTAGGGAAGTAGGCACGGAGGGCTTTGTCTGCATTACTGCAGCCACTGCAAGGGGGTGATAATGAAGACTAGCTCAAAGGTACATGGCAGGAGCCCTGGAGAAGTGCTGAAAGAGAGACAGCTACTCTGGAAGAGACTGGAATTATTGCTAGGAGCAATGGGAGATTGAAGCCCTTGTTATTTAGGCCTAATTGTAAATATGACCTCTTTGATTTTTTGCAGCCGGGTGATACCAGGGACACAGTGATTGCATAGATAAATAGAAGCCTTTAACTGATTAAGTGAAAAGACGTGACTATAAGAGGAAATTATTGCCCACAATGGATAGGACCAGGGTACTCTCATCAGCCTGGACCTTTCCTTATGAAGCACGGTAGATTATCCTGTTTCCTTGTGGTTTATTGGTTATGTTTGGTCCTGCTGATGCAATTTTTAAAAAAGTAATCTCTACGTCCAACGTGGGCTCGAACTCACAACGCTGAGATCAAGGGCTGCATGCTCTACCGACCGATCCAGCCAGGTGCCTCTCTACCAATGCAGTTTTACAGGGCCTTGTATGCAGAGCTGCTGGGTCTGATTGGGATACCCACTGGCAGGCGCATCCCAAAGGTTGCATCCAGGGCCCTGAGCTCCCCATTCCTGACCCAGGAAGCCTTGGAACGTCATTCCCCTCTCCCTGACCCAGGACCCCTGTGCAGAGATTGGCCAGTTCCTCCACCATTCTCTCCTCTTATGTCATCTTTGCCCTGTGATCACCTTCCTGCCATCCATTTCCCTCACACCCTGAGCCCTGCGAACTTGAATTCAATAAGCTTGAACCACAGACCAAAAGTCTAAATGTCCTGACCAATAAAATCTCATAAATTCTGGGCTCGGCTCCTTGGGAAGTGGTGGGCATGACTTCCTTCACCATATTTAAGATCTGATGGAATTAATCCCTGAGGGATGTTTTGAAGGTGACAGAAAGGGAGAGGACCAGAGACCTAAGGAGCTGTTTTCCTTCCCAGTTTCTGGGATTTTTGCAACAAATCATGTGATCTTATGTAACAAGTACAAAAAACCCAAAAGCAAAAGCAAAAGCAAAACCAAAAACAAAAACAAGAAAAAAAAAAAGAAAAGAGATGGACATTTCCCTTTGTCTCCTATTGTGAGGCTACATTTTAGAGAAGTAATTGTAAACCTCAAGCATGCACTTGGGAATGTGTGTTTCTGGGAAGATTCGAGCTCCTCCCATGAAGAGCTGAAGGGGACTCTGACTAGAAACAATCTCTCCAACTAGTGACTCTGCGCCTGAATGAATTGAAAGAGATGCCTCTTTGCTCTCATTTTTTGCCACCCCCAACTCCACATTTAAGGGGAAAAAGTGGTGGGTTTTTTTTTTTTTTTGAGACTATACCAGACGAGTTAATAGAATGGGATAATTCTGGATACAAGGCTCTGCAAAACAGGAGAGTATAATGAGAGGCATTTGAATGGATGTCATTGTCTTTCACAAAGCATGCTTTTGTCTCATTGTTTTCACCTAAGACTTCTTGCAAAACAACGGGCTTTGAAAGTGCAAGATCTGCTGCTTCACTCTTGAAGAGCTGACAGACATCCCACCTTTTCCAGGAGGATTGTGACTGGAGCTTCAATCATCCCTCCCCCCCACCGCCTCCGGTTCTGTGCAGTAGGTGCGACAATTAGAGAAAACTGTTAGCTGACTATCCTATCCGCACTTCCAGTCCTGTCAGAAGGAACTAAAAATAGCCTGTGGTCAAACTCTAGTGAGTCCTGCTTCTAACGAGCTTGGGCTGAGGGTAGCCAGGGGGCGGTAATGTCACCCACAGAAACAACAGCCAGAGGACTCAAAACCATCGCATGAAATTTCCTTCATCTGAAAGAGTGAGACCTTTTTTATGATACTGCACTTTGGTGAAACAAACAAAAAAAAGGCCATTTCTAAATATAGCCAGCTTTTGTAGGCTATAGTTAGTCACATTTCTACTTTGTAAAAATATCAGAATGCATTTTGGCAGAAATTTTCGTTGTGATATGTTTCTTTTTTTCTTTCACTTCCCCATATTTAAAGCTCTGGTGACACAAACATTAGGGGATAGAACGAGAAAACTTGAGGAACTCTCCTTGAGTCATGTGGTAATTCACTTGACAAAAACTTCTTGAGCACCTGAATCAGGCCTTGTTCCAAGCCTCTGCTTCGAAGCAGTTTTCGCTATAGTCTTTTGTTCTTGGAGCTCTCCAGGAAATCCCCACACAGCTGGAAGAAAGGTGACTTAGGAGAGAGCGTTTGAACACAAAACGGAGATCACAAATGCCTTCCGTGCACTTTGGAAGCATTCATACGTCTGCAGCATCTAATCGGGGTGTGCACGAGGTGGGCGCTCAGTAAATGCTAGCTGTCTTTATTAGCAGTGTTTGCATATAGCGCGCACAAATAGATTTGTATACACATGTACGTTTTCCGTCCTCAAGGCAGAGACTTGCAAAATAGTCTCGGTCTTTCAGCACCAAAGTGTCCAGCGATGCTTATGATGGAACAGGTCCAAACTGAAGCAAGAGCCTCTGCCTTCTTCTTTCCCACTGCGATGAAATATACACCACGTAAAATGGTACATTTTGACCATTTTATTTTTAAGTCATCTCTACACCCAACCGTGGGGCCCAAACCCACCACCCCAAGATCAGGAGTCATGCGCTCAGCCGCCTGAGCCAGCCAGGCAGCCCCATTTTAACCATTTTGAAGTGAACAATTCAGTGGCATTAACTACATTCACATTGTTGGGCAACCATCACCACCATCCATCTTCAGCACATTTTTATTTTCCCCGAACTGAAACTCTGTCCGCATTAAACACTAACTCCCTATCCTCCCTCGTCGCCCCCCAACCCCTGGCAACCACTACTTTTCTGTCTGTATGAAGTCAACTACTCCGGGTGCCTCATGTAAGTGGAAACATACACTGTTTGTCCTTTTATGTCTAGCTTGTTTTACTTAGCATAATGTCTTCTAGGTTCATCCCTGTTGTAGCATGTGTCAGAATCTCATTCCTTTTTAAGGCTGAATAAGGAGCTTTCGTTTTAAAATGGAGGTATTTGGGGAAGACCATATGGCTGTAGCTCTCACAGGCGATTTCCAATCCTCTCTTCTCTCTCCTAGGCCTCATTGTATGAATATTCTAATGAGATCTAATGACATGGCTTCCCTGCGGTGTCCTTCCACCAGGAACGGCTATGCCCTTGAACGGGGGCTCTGGAGTCACACAGACGTGCATTTGCATCTGCATTCTTCTGCTTAAGAGGCGTATTCTCTTGGGCATACATTTGGGTGAAACCATATGATAACACCAGTATTTGATAATTTTTACTAAAATTACTAAAATGTACTAAATGACAATTTCATATGGCTCAACCTAATTTTTTTTTAGCTCTCTGCTTCTTGGTTATTTGATATAAAATATAAAGTTAAAAATGGTGTTTGCTTTGGGGTGTCTGGGTGGCTCAGTCGGTTAAGCGTCTGACTCCTGATTTCAGCTCCGGTCTTGATCTCAGGGCCGTGAGTTCAAGCCCTGTGGAGCCTACTTAAAAAAAAAAAAAAAAATGGTGCTTGCCTCATGGGGTTGCTCTGGGGACTGAATGACAGCACATGGAGCAGTGTTTCATCCGAGCTTGGTCAAGGCTGCTGTGGGAGCTACGTGCCACTGCCTCCTTTGGGGAGAGGAGCCTCCTCCCGAGTCCAGGCTCCCAGAAGTTTCCTGCTCACCTCTCCTGCACCTGACTGATTGTACCTTCGTCATCAGCTCAAGGGCAGGAGAGTCAGCCTGGAATGAGAGCCATTTTTCCAACACTTTAGACGATACGGCACAGCGAACAAAGTAAATATGATTCCCTACCTTCATGGAACGAACGTTCTCATCAGGAAGGAAGAAAACAAGGGAAGTGAGAGAAATATGTGGTGTTTTAAGAAAACTGAAGTAGAAAAAAGGGATCTGAAGTGTCAGGTGGTACTTTAGATGAGAGAGGACACAGTGCCCTGGCTCTGTACCTGGAGTAGATTTGGAATTTGACCTTCTTTTTAGGCTTTCCCCGTACTCCCTCCCTCCCTCCCTCCCCTTCCTTGCCTCCCTTCTTCCTTTCCTTCTTTCCTTCTCTTTCTGTCTTCCCATTTGTGTCCTGAGCAGCTCTCTTGGCTGATTTGAAACTGCCTTTCAAGGGTGGCTGCATGCTGACTCTACAGAGCTCCCTGGAGTAGGAATTCCGAGAGAGGCTCCCTTCACCCCAGGCCTGTCATAGGGCCTGCGTTCAGCTGCTGGCTCCGCGTCCGTTAGTAGTTGGGTTATCTTGGGCTTTCCCAGGGTTCTCTCTGCATATTACCCTTTCATAACCCTCAGCCTTCAAATACCTCCCACCCGAGGCCTTCTGTCTCCTTGCCAAACAATTCCGCTTCCTGCGCCTCAAGGAATTCCATGACCACGTCATCCCCAAACTGTAAGAGCTGCCTGTTGCCCCTGGCCCTAGCCAGGCCTGGGGCCGCCTGTTAGAACATAAACTGAGGCATATTAAAAATTTTCAAGAGTTTATTTGGGCAAAAATCCATTTGAACAGGGCAGTATCCAATCTAGTGGATAGGAAGGAGCTCTGAGGAGCTGTACAGAATGAGACTTTCAGGCAGAAGGGGCAGAAACAAGGAAGTTATACTGGCGAAAAAGCAGATTGGTTTTTACAACGTTCCTTTCTTTGAGGAGATGGTCTGTCACACAGATGACCTCACTGGTCCTGATCGGCTGGTTTAAGATTCCTGTTCTGGCAGAGCTGAAACTGTAAATTAAACCTCAGTTTGGTGACATGGAGCTGAGCATAAGCAACTCCATTTTGGGCTTGTTGTCTTGTTTTTAAAAGCCCCATCCAGCTCCATTTTGGGCTTGAGACTCTCCAGGGTCCAAAAATCCTTTGTGAAATACACAGATAAGATCACAAAAATTAGTGTAGTAAGATATGTGTATTGGAATACTGTTCGTGTGTTGTGCCTAGTATGTGTGGTTTGTTCGATTTTGATTTGAAGCCCATAGTCGGGGCAGGAAGATGTGTCTGTGGGCCTGTGGGCAGGACTGAGGTGGCAGCTGACGATACTCTGCTACCCTTCCTGCCCCCTGGACTTGTACATTGTTCTTGGCTTTGAGATGAGCTGTGCTGAGTGGTGGCCATTGTCCTTCTGATGCTGCCTCTTTGGTTCACCACTGACTCAAGCTTTTGCTCAGAAAATGCTGCCTCATCCCTAATGGCGGCACAATCAGGAAAATATTATTTTCAGATGTTTCGAATTTGTGCCGTGAGAAACATATGTCCTGCCATATGGAGCACAATAGGAGCTAGTTAAGGCCAAAGTGGAAACCAGAATTAGGAGGTCTCTTTTTTCCGTTTTTGAAGTCAGACCTGCAGGCCAGATTTCCCCACCGGCAATCTAGGCCGTGCTCGGACTGAGAGCACGTGGGCATCAGAGAGACGCTGTGGCCGCAAACGGGCAACAGCCAGCCCCGCTCTCTCGCCAGCAGTGCATCCGATTAGGGCAGGCGTGCCATGCTGCTGTCACAGACAACCTCGCAAATGCTCCAGAGTCATGTGCACCGTGATACCGGATGTTAAAGTATCTATTCGTGCACAGTAGGAAAATTGCAGGTAAGCTGCACATGTGAAGATTTGATTGGCGTAATTTTAACCGTTAGTTTTGAAAAGAAAGCCCTCAGAGTTACTGTAGTAACAGTGTTGGCCTTTCCCATTTAATCTGAGAAAGAAATGAAAAGAACACAAGAATATGAAAAACGGCATTAGCTTATCAGTCTCTGACTCACTCGGCAAGTGACGCTTTTGTGTGCAGTCCAGAGCTGGGCTCTGCAGAGGAAAGATGTGTAAGACAAACTCCTTCCCACAAGAAAAGCTTCCAATCCACCTACTCTTCCCCTGCATTTTCTTTTCAGAGCTGCTTGGTTTCATTCATTGAGCTGTTCCACATACCAGGCATTGTGGGATGAGCTCACACCGAGCTCGCTCATGGAGGAAACAGGCCAGGAAACAGATGACTGTCTCATGTGAGCTAAGAGCTATGATTTCGATAATGCGGGATGTAAGGGAGCTTAGTGGAGGTCATATGGGCAGAACGTAAGGTCAGAGAATGCTTCCCAGAGGTCACAGCCCCTGAGTTGCCTCCAGAGATGTTTATCTTATGTATATTCAATGTATGGTGTAAGGGGGTAATGCTCAGGTGAGGGTTCTGGGTTGGCAGCTGAGTCCACATCAAACTTGACTTCCCTGGAGCCTGTGGGCAACGAAGCCATGTGCCCCAAGCCTGTTTCGTGCCCTAGCCAACAGAAGGCTCAGCTTGCAAGCTCCAGCCAAACCCCCTTGCATTCCTGTTTCCAGTCTGGAAGGTAGGGATCCCCTACTCTTGGTCTGCAAAGACATCTGATGGATCTTAAATCCAAGCAACGGTTGCTTTTTCCCGGCTCCAGGTACCAGCTTGACCCGTTTCCAGTGCGCCTGGTGTCTTCTCACTCTGCCCGCCAGAGGTGACCACTCAGAATCTTAACACGACCGGCTTACAGCAGAAAAACATCCTTATGGAATATTAGGGGGAGACTGTTCCCCCGGAGGGAGTGGGGCGGAATTGTGCAGTGGAGCCAGACGGAGGGGAGCTCTGGAACACTGGGCTGAAGAGCCGGGACAGTAGGAAGCCATTGCTGGTTGTTACCCATGGCACCAACGTGATGAAAAATGGAGTTTTAGGAAATAGCTCAGTGATCGAATGTAGGCTGCAGTCGATAAGAAAAAAGGGTGGAGGCTGGCAGACAGACTAGGGCAATGGTGCAGAAGTTCAGGTTTCGTGTAGGAGTGAGTATTGGCCTTAGAATAGGAAAAAAGGGTGAAGCAAAGCAAGAAGCGGGAAGACTTGGAGGGAGATGGAAGAGCATGTAATAGAGAAAAACAGCATTAATGGTGATGAGTTCATGAAGGTGATTGACCTGATTTGGTATGGATGGAGGGACTGCAGCTACTGACTTTATCAATACAGATTTCATTATTATTTTAAAGCCCTCTCCTAAAATGAAGTCCGTACATTGACTATGGCCCTATGCTTTAAGACTGGGCATCTGTCTTTCCCAGGGTCCCTTTTTCTCATGTTTTATGTTTCACTGGCCTTGGTCTCCCTGGCCTTAAGTCCAAGGACCCTGTCCTCGCAGCACATAGGGAAGCATACCTATTCTCCGCCTGTGCTTTGGTAACAGGCACGAAGGGATTGGACCAGAAACATGTAGACAAGCCAAAACAGAAAATAACCTGGATACAACACTTGAGCTTTGTATATAATCTTGATTATATGTGGTTCAGTAAAATATATGACTTTGTGTTAATGCAGAGCTTGAAGGGTAAAATTTTAAATCCCATACTCTTCTTTGAAAAGTGGAATCAAATGACAAAATGATTTTGAGTTGAACTATGGCAAAAACAGCACTCAAATCTGAATTCACCAAAAGCCTGTTTTGAATGGCCGGATTATTTTGTAAATGTGTTGGTTTCTACGGTCGGGACACTTCTAGCCTCCAAATTGTGTGACGTTGAGGTTTTTATCTTTTTTTATTATTGTTATTAATGAAACAACAACAGTGAATCTTGATGTTGGCTGGCTATCTCAAATTTCTTTCCTGACATACCTTGGGCAAGGTTCTTTCAGAGCACAGAGATGGACCCTCACACACCGCCAGCTTCAGCTTTATTCTGAAAGGTAAAGCTCTTCCAGGCCAGTCTGCTTTAAGAGCACAGTCCATTGCATGGAATGCTTTGAGATACT
This sequence comes from Ursus maritimus, assembly GCF_017311325.1. NCBI lineage: Eukaryota > Metazoa > Chordata > Mammalia > Carnivora > Ursidae > Ursus > Ursus maritimus. Next base: position 3,847,072 of record NW_024423675.1, read on the forward strand.
GCAAAAGCCCTCAAGTGGAAAACTCAGATCAGTCTCAAAGAACCAGCCGCGTGTTGATAGCCAACTTCTCCGTGCAATTTCTATCTGCTCCTTACTGCTAGACCAGCATGATGTCAGTGCTGGAAAAAGCAAGCTTTATGTGTTTGCTGCTTTTTCAGTTTCTGTTTGGAGCATTGGGTTGTGTTAATCAAAGGCTCATGGGAAATCTAATGTCTGGTGCTGCTCCGCAGAGCAGAAGAGCTACAATTGATGAGAACACGGAAGTCTCCTTGTAAATGCTATAAATTGCATTGTTGGGTTAGTGTAAAGCTACAAAAGTAAAATACCTAAGTCTGTTTCCTCCAACAGTTAATATCCATCCTGTGGAGATGGAAAAATCAGAGAAGGGGGGAAGGCAACGAATGTTCGGCTGGAATAAAAAGTAGAACAGACTCCTCTGCGTAAGCTGATGCTTTTCTCCCCATAGAACTCATTTGGGTTAATCTTGTATTTAAAGCTTTTAATATTGAATTATAGATAAATGGCCATTTGGAAACATTCAAGATGGCAGAGTGAAACAATTTGGACACATATTCTTATTACTCTACTTTAGCATAACGAATTTGAGATGTTCAGTCAGTGCCTTTGAAAGAGAGAATAGAAAAAGGGAAAAAGACAAAAGCAATGTTCCAAGAAGCAGAATTAAAACAGACAACACCTCTCACCTGGTCAATTATTTCAGAGCAAGAGATAAGGCTCCTCATTAAGAACTAGTGTCATGAAAAGTACTTTGTGTGAGGAAATTAAACAAGAAAGAAAAAAGGTAGAGCAGGAAGCAAGGACTATGGAAAATGTTTCTACATTTTTCTAATTACTCACTTCATTTCCTGGAAAGGAATGGCTGCCCACTGGTGGGTTGATCTAGTTTAATATTTACTTCAAAGTACAATTTTATTGCCTAATTTTTATTAACAAAGTCAAAGTTACTGAGGAAAAGTGAGTGAACATTAGAAAAATATGGACTTCCTGATTATTAGTGGCTGAATTAGAGATGTTGTCTAATTTTTCTCCTCACTTCTGCTGAGCGACAAGAGGGTAACTTAGGTAATGCAAACAAAGAGAACAGAAAAATCCAGCAGGCCTAGAGAGTCAGTTCAAGCAACCCCTCCCTTTTTTCTATTTTAGAAAATTGACTTGAGATTTATATAGGAAACAAATTATGTTCTCTGCACTCGACCTCAGATAGTGGAAAATCACCTAACTCCCACCTCTCTGAATCCTTGCACTTATTTTCATGTTTCTTCTTAAAACAGTTTCTGTAGATCAGAGGAGTGATCACTCTTGCCCACAGCCACCTTCTTGAAGCGCCTGGCCCCAGTAGCAGAGGGATATATTTATTCACTCTTTGAGCTCTTGGGGGTGGGAAAGGGGAAATTTCCATCTGACCTTTCAGCACATTCCTTTTCTGAAAGTGACTTTTTCGGTGTGAAATCTCTGATGTGGTTGCATTTGACTGAAGTTATTTTATTTTTAGCCCACCTAACAGTGAACCCAAATTTGATATTACTGCACGTGTGTGTATTGGGGGGTGAGGGGGGGCAGAGAGTGGTCTGACTGGTTGAACTGTTACTGACGTTCAGTCACGATTGTCTTATCATTGCGGGCCTTGGTTTTCTGGAAGGCAAAAATACAAATAATACCTGACTCTTAATATCTGGCAATAGCATTTGTAAATAAATTGTGACTTTGGTCATTGTGATTGCTGTTGTTATTATCAACTGCTACTATTATTTGCAGACCACGTACATGTCCAGGAGTAAGAAACTTATGGTCTCTAATTGCAGTCTGGAACAATATACATTTAACCTTCCTGGAGATGTCTTTATGCAACAAATACAGCAAATACAAATACAGTTTAACTTTGTTTTAAAATAGATTATTGTACCAGCCATTGAACTTCAAGGGCTGGACAAAATTATGCATCATTAGCAAGAAAACATCAGAGCATGGCAGGAAAAGCTTATGATCCACCTCCCTGCTTGTTGTTGTCTATTTCCTAAATGGAAATCACCGTACTCCCCTCTCATAGGACAGTATACTCAATTCATATCTACCTATGACATATCACTCAACAAGAATGACTGAGGCTCACATCAATTGACATGTGAATAACACCTGCAAGTATTATAAGGAATAGTCTCTCATCTTTCTTTTGCTCTTATTCAGAAAATCCAATTAATTGCCTCGCAGTTGAAACATTGAGCTTATGGAGGAAGCAGCAGAGGAGTCAGGTAAAACTGCTAAAAATGCTGATTTGGGCTTTTGGAGGCAGATTGTGCAGGGTCTGGGAAATCAGAGTGACAGATCCAATGGGGTTAATTTATTACCTTTGGAACTGGTGGAGGCTTTGTCCAGAAATAGGCAAGATCAGTGTTTCTCAAGCCATAATGGGCTATGGATCATCTGAAGATCTTTTTAAAATTCAGATTCAGATTCACAAGGTAGAAGTCTTGAGATTCTGCATTTCTAACAAGCCCCTGGGGGATGCCAAGCAAGGAATATAGTGGCTAGTAGGAGATCAGTAAAGAAAGAAAGAGTGTGTGTCCGGAGGTGAGGAGAGAAAAGACAGAAGAAGGGACTCTGGATGGAAAGTTGGATCCTAGGCCCTGAGACCACTGAGGGTCAGGGGAGTTGGGTTTTCAGTAAGCAGATTCAGTGTCAGGAGAACCAAGGGATGTGTCGGGGAGAGGTGAGCCAGGTTGGCTCTCTAAGCCATTTTTCTGGGGAGGCAACTTGTGTCAGACCAATGTTTCAGGATAAGTATCGCGATTCACTGTTGGCTTTCTGAACGGCCCTTCCTGGTTAGAAAACTCTTCCCATGGGTGGACTAGGATGTGATATTCCTCCAAAATAATGAAAGAATCCATATTGAAAATCTCTATGCCAGTAGAAAATTATAAAGAGAAGAATTCTTGAAGTCGGGTGTGGGTTCAAGACCCAGCTCCACTAGTTACAAGTTGTTTCTGACGAGGTTACCCTCTCTAAAACTCAATTTTCTCATTGGCAAAACAGGGCTAACCACCTGGTTATCCAGATATAGCTCTCTTTATGTTCAAGAGCTCAAAAGCATCACGCTTGGTCTGTCAACGTTACAGAGCTGATTTCCCACTTGCAGGCACTGAGATCCAAGGTGTGCTATGTTAAGCAAGTTTACTTCCTTTCATCAGTATATTCTCTTGGACCCTGTACTTGGAGTTTGGGCTTTATTATATTGACTATCACACTCCTTGCTGAGCAAATAAACATGGCATATACGCTTATTTTCTAATCTATAGAAAGATGTTAAGATGAGAGTGAGTTTGGTGCGTTTCAGGGACAAAAAGACTTCTGGGATAGTTCAACGGGGTAGTCAAGAAACAGTGATATGCGGTGAAATCTGAGATAAGAAGGGGCCAGTTCACATAAGGCTAGGTAAGCTTCAGAAAGGATTTCAATTTGGGATGCCTGGGTGGCTCAGTTGGTTAAGCGTCCAGCTCTTGGTTTCGGCTCAGCTCATGGTCTCAGGGTCTTTGAGCTCCAAGTCGGGCTCCACTCTCTGCACAGAGTCTGCTTAAGACTCTCTCTCAAATCAATAAATAAACCTAAAAAAAATTTTTTTTAAAGAGAAAGGATTTCAATTTTGTTAAATCAGCAGTGATACAATTGAGGTTATTTAGGTGCCTAATGATTAAATGAAAACAGCAGTAATACCTAACATTTACTGAAGGCTTACCCTATACCAGACATGGTGTTAAGGGTTTTTGTGTATGTTAACGTTTAACCCTCACATTAACCATATGAGATGGGAACTACTATTACCTTCATTTGGTGGATGAGTAAATTGAGGCTCAAGCTGTTAATTAAAATGCCCAAGTTCACTAGCTGGTCATCAATAGGAAACAAGATACCACCGCACGGTACCCTCCTCCATCCACTGCAGCCTATTTCCATCCATTGTTTCAATTTGGGTTTGTTTAATTGGCAGTGATTACTGATGGTCATGCTACCTCGTGGCTGCTGGTCACGCTGGCTCCCACCGGCAGTTAGCGTGGACGTGAACCTGACGCAGGCGGAGCTCTCTGGGCAGTTCGAGAGAAGCTCGCGCGCCTTGTCACCTGGACCATCCTGTCATTTTCCCATCTGCACATCTCTGCATGCACACATGTCCAAGTGCCTATATCATCCTTACGACTCTAACCTGCTTCCCTCGGGCCACCGCGAATCACTGCTTTTCATTAGGTGGCGTAATGAACCCATCTGCCCCATGGTGCCTCCGAGCCCCATCCCCTCCCCACACACATCTGTTCCCGGGAAGCTGCAACGAGCTGCACGACCTCTCGGGGATCGCAGACACTGGGAGAGACTCGGTTTTTATGTTCGCGCACATCTCTCCCTTCCTCCCTGGCGGAGCTAGCTCCCTTGATGTGGCTTAACTGGGAGATAGAATATTCGCGAGCATTCGGGGACGATTTTGAAGGGCAGTCCTATTGACAGGCCTCCTGGAGTGGATGAAAGATGACGACAGGTATGAATTTTCTGGATCAGATCTCATCTCTTTTACAACACATTGTCCTTAGAGTTTCACCGCAGCTCCCGAATGTGACTAACACAGGAAATTGTGAAGACTGGTTACCAGCAGGACGGAGGCCCAGGTTTCTGATTCTGCAGGCCCCACGCTTCATTCACGAAGTTGAAAGAGCCACTCTCGATTCAAAGGGAGGCAGCTGCCCCAGAGAACTCAAATGGCAAATCTGAGACCCCACTCGGAGTTGGCAGAAGACAGCAGGATCAAACTTCTCTTCCAGCCCCCAACTTATGACAACTAGTGCTGTGGCATGGCTCTTAGGAATTGGCAGACGGAGATATTTCATCAGTCGTGTCAAAACAATGAGGATAAAAATAATCACTGCATACGGAGGCCCTGCCATTGATGAGATGCAGGCATCATTTCTGGGAAGCGTAGGAGCACATAATGCCCATTGTCCTCTTGTAATTGCCTCGGTCCCCAAGGGTCCTAATGGGGAAGGGGCTTAATGAGCTTTGGCGCACTAGAAAAAAGGAACGGAAACAAAATATCTATTGTTCTGAATATAACCAGAATGATCCCCAGGACAGAAAACTCTGAAGTTATATAGGAGAGAGTACTCACGACTGGTGAGAGGAAGATACTCTCTATTGGAAGGAGTGTACAGAATTATCAAAATACATAACAAACACTCCGTTTTGTTCAGCAACTATTTATTAAGCCAGCAATATTCTAAGCATGAAGGATACAGCTGTGAATATGACAAAATACCTGTTCTCGGGCTGACAGTTCAGTGGGGACATAAGATAAACACGAAGAACATGGAGTGGTAAATGGTCTGCACAGAATTACTACTGGGTGGGGGGAATGAGAGAGGAAGAGACTCGGGTGGTCAGGGAAGGCTTCCTTGAGGAGGTGACCTTGAAGCCAATGTCTCAATGTTAAGGAAGAGCCAAGTGTGCAAGGTTGAAGGGAAGGGCATTCCAGGTGGAGAAACAGCTTCCAGGGTCTAAGCTGACCATGAGCTTGGTATGTTTCAGGGACAGAAAGATACCCTTCTGAGTTTGAACAGGGTACGTGAGAAAAAAATGATAGGGTGTGAGATCTGAGAGGCAGGCAGGGGGCTAGATCACGTAGGGCTACCTACGCCACGGAAAGGATTGAACAAAGCAAGGAGAGCAGTTAGAAGGCTGTTGAAGTGTTCCACAGAGAGGTGAAGATGACTTCTTCCAAAGTGTGTCGCCAGGAGGATGGGGAGAAATGGATAGAGTCAGGCTACATTTTAGAGGTAGACTTACGAAGTTCTGCTGATGGTTTGGGCGTGGGGATGAAGTGAAGAAAGTAATCAAGGGTAATTTCCAGATTTTTGTCATGAACAAGTGGTAATACCACTATGATATCATTTATTGAGAGAGAGAGAAGACTGGTGGAGAAATCTTGGAAGGGAAAATCAAGGATTGGGATCGGTCCTAAATTGAAAGGCTTGCGTAATGTCTATGTGGCAATGCTGAATAGTCCTAATAGTTGGGGCAGGGAGTGGCAGGTGTGTGGATGATATTTAAAGCCAGAGCACTGGATGAGACCACTTAGAGAGTAGGTGCAGACCTGGAAGAGAAGGGGTCATTGCATCACTCTGACACTCACAGGTCAGAAAAAATGAAGCAAATTGAGTGAAAGAGCTGGCAAGAGGCAACTGGCATGTGGGAAGCAGAACCTGGAGAGTGTGTTAAGAGTCAGAAGAAAGTGTTCTAACAGGAAGGAGTGGTGAGCTCTGCGGACTTCTGCTGAGAGGCTGAGTATGAGGAGGGCAGAGGGCAGGGAATGCACATTGGCTTCTGCAGCCTGAAGCACAGTGCAGGGGAACCCAGCAGAAGTGGGCTGAGGAGGGAGTAGGAGGTGAGGAAGTGGAGGCAGTGACCCTAAGAAACCACGTCAGGAAGTTTTGCTGTTAAGGAGAGCAGAGAAATGGGGTCATGGCTGTGTGGGAATATGGGGCCAAGAGAGGATTTTTTTTTTTCTGTCTATATTTTTAATATGGGAAGTACAAGATCACACTCTGGTAGACAGCGTGAAATGGATGATGCTGAAAAGAAGGAAAAAATGGAGGCACGAAGTCCCTAAGTGAGATGGGTGAAGGAAAATGGCAGCAGGGGGGCAGTTGGTCTCAGGAGAGTGGGACACCTGAGCCGTTGAGGACCTAGGGTGGTGGTTTTGGTGGTGACGTGAGAGGAGACCTTTCTGGTCACTTCAGTTTTCTTGAGGAAGTGTGAGGCAAGGTCACCAGCAAACACTGGGGTGGAGATGGTGTGAAGAGAGAAGATACTCAATGGTCACTTAGAAGAACAGGACAGCAAACACATGGAGAGCTGGCAGGGCTCCCAGGCAGTGCCGAAGGGCACTGGAGACTTGTGGCCGTGAATTAGAGTGCAACTAATCAGGAAAGATGTGTTGAAGGAAAGTTACAAAATATGGATGTGTCCCCATAGTTCTGACAGCGCTTCTTACCTGCACTGACTCGTGTAGCCATCAGCATAACCCCGGGGGACGAGAAGACAGCATGAATACCACCCCTTTAGACATGTGCACAGTGTAGCTGAAAAAGATTACACGTCTGGCCCGGGTCACAGAAGCAAAGCATCTGACTCTAAAGCTCATTCCATCACACCAGCATCGGTGGAAATGACAACAGCTAGAGCGACCACAGAACACAGCACAACACAGCCTTATCTGTTTCGAGAAGATTTTTAAAGTTGATGCTGCAGCAGAATATGGCTGAAGGGTTTGTTGATGATTTATAATAGAATTGTTAAAAAATTCTTCCAACGTGCCCCAAAGAAAAATACGATTGATAAGTGTGGATGATATATGGTGCTAATGCGGCGTGATGGTTAAGAGGGTGGACTTTGGTATAAGATTACCTTGGTTCATAACAAGTTTCTTTTTTTTAATTTAAAATTTACCCAGGTTAAAAAAAATAAAAATAAAAATGACCTAGGTTCAAAGTCTGGCTCTACTAGCCATGAGCTTTGGGACTTCAGACAAATAGTTTAACTTCCCAAACTCAGTTTGCTCATCTGTGAAATGGTCATGATAATATTACCCTCCCTCACTGAATTGAGGATTAGATAAAATAATTCCCATAAAGAATACAGCACAGTGGTATATAGTTAGGGCTCATTAAGGCTATACCATTATTATTACTAGTAAAAACTAAAAATGTAATATTAGGCTAGGCCACTGTAAAATTGTGTCAACAGGTATTATAATGTGAACTCCAGGAATTATTTCTCAAAGGTGGCTGATTAAGGAATAAACATGGTACTCGATAGATGAACCTAAGATTATTTAGCAATGACTGCCACCCAGCATACTAGAATAGAAGCTTAATTGATAGGCTGACAGATTTGGCTTATAAAACAAACATTTTGCTGCTGGCTAAAAACAAAAACAAAAAACTCAAGACCTTATGCATATTTATTTATGCATATAAATATCTCATTTAAAAATCTATACAGGAAATTTAAGCAAATATGTAATACTGACAAAGAAACTACATATAATTTGAAAAATTACAAATTCAAAGTAAACATGTTGGGTCAGCAATGTGAGTGATTCTGACCTTACCATGTGGGCACTTCATATCACATTATAGCAACATTTCCAAAGATGGGGAGTTAGCTGGCTGTCTTCTCACTAGGGAACTCTAGCCTGGCCATACGTGCATTTGTGGGGCTCAGCTGATGAACCCCTACTATCTTACTGAGTTTCTAACATGGTCATCCAAGTTATTAAAATAAGGTCATAATGCAGTGGTTCTGGTATTTCTGGTCCCAATGCACACGGAATGCTGGCTTATCCAGACCAAATGTTATATAAGATTAAAGAGGAAGTCTGGGTAGAGGATTGCGTATAAATCCTGGGTTTTATGGAGCCTGACAACTTTTTAAAAAAATTATGTGTAGTGATTCTGTTGTATTAAGTAGTAGAGCTATGCCATGCTGCTCGAAGGGCTGTTTTATCTTCCCGGTCTGACTCATGGAGGTGTTAGTATCCAGGAGACAGGATTTGCTAAGCTTAGGTCTCTGCTAAGGAAGGTTCTAGCCTAGTTCTCACTCAGCCCTCTCCCTCACAGGCATCTGTGCAGCCTTAAAACTTTGTGATGCTCTGACCTCATCTGAGGGCCTGTCTCTAGGTTTGGAGCCCAGGCATGGGCAGTTTCAAGAGATCTGCTGAGGGGCACCGGGGTGGCTTTGTCAATGCCTGGGTAGCTCAGTCAGTTGAGCGGCTGAGTCTTGTTTTCGGCAGGTTATGGTCTCATGCCTGTGAGATAGAGCCCCACATTGGGCTCTTCTGTGAAGAGTCTGCTTCAGATTCTCCCTCCTTCTCCCTCTCCCTCCAGCTCCTGCTCTCTCTCTCTAATATAAATAAAGTCTTAAAAAAAAGAGAGAGATCCACTGTTATTATGCTGTACATGTGCACTCTAGAAGTCAAGAATTGCACCGAAAGCAAACCTCTCAACTTTCATAAGCTACTATATGAGTATGTGCATGGGTCATACATTCGTAGGGATATGTTCATTTTCATTAAAATATTTAGGATTTTTTAATGCCTACAAAGCTTATGCTTCTAAAAGTTTGATTAGGAAGTCAAAGTGATCGTGGATTTTTCTGCTACATCAGCAAGGTATTTCAGAAGCTTATCACAAAGCTCTTTATCAGATAAGAATGTTTTCAGCAGTAAACAACAGAAAACCAATCTGAGTCACTTAAACAATTTGAAGGGTATTTTTCTTCCAAAACTATGAAGCCTACAGGTAGGTAACCCAGGACTAGTGCAGCAGCTGAATAATGTCAACAAGACCCCAAAATCTTTTTCTTGTTCTCTTCAGAAATCATTACCATGTGGTTTGTTGCTTCATGGCTACAATATGGCTGCCTCTGCTCCAAGCATCATGCTCACGGTCAAGGCACAGGAAGGAAAGGAGGAGTCGTGCTAGCCATGTCTTTATCAGGAAGAAACATCGTTGCTTACATCTCATTGGCCAGAACTGTGTCTTATGGAAATCTTTTGTTGCCAGGGAGATTTCTTTGCCTCCACGGTAGAGGAACAGGGAGGAAAGAGGATTAGGAATGGCCAGCCAATGCCGACTGCCATATTTTGTAGATCCAAATGCCTATTCTTTTAACTTCCCTGGCAATAGGGAAGGAGTTTTTGTTTTTTGTTTTAATTTAAGTAAGCTCCATGCCCAACATGGGGCTTGAACTCAGGCCCTGAGATCAAGAATCACATGCTCTACCGACTGAGCCAGCCAGTCCCCCAGGGAAGGAGTCTTAATACACTTCTCCAGATCATTCAGTTTTTAAAATTACCTTTATTGGCATCGTTTATATTAAAAATGGCAATAGCAGCTGTATCTATCATTTACTGACTTGCCCGGTGCCAGGCATTGTGCTAGCTGATTTTTCTACCTTTCCTCCAGTCTAGTTACAGTAATCCTCCCTGCAAGGGGAAAATCACTGTCCCTATTTCAAAGATAAGAAAATAGGCTCTCCGAGGCTGGAGAGGGGAAATGCTTCGCCCAGGGCTACATGCTAAGAAGCGATGGAGTTAATGAATGTTAAGTCTAATGGCTCTAAATCTTACGCTCTTCCCAAAGCAGGCATTGCCTCTGTACCTGGATCAAGACCGGCCTTGAGTGACCCACACACATGAAGGACTATAGGTTTTTCATAATCACCACACATTCTTCTTATAGCAGGCTGTATCTGTTACCCACTTGCTGCCGTCTTCCAGCTCCTCGAAGTCACTCAAGTGAAAAAAGTCATCCTGATGTGGAGGACATCTCCTGAGTGATGCTGATAGGTGAGCCCGGGCGGTCAGCTCACCCCAGGACTCTGTGCTGGCCCTGCATGTGCTCCTCCTCCCTGGGCGCTCTCACTCCTGCCGCAGGGCACGCAGCTTGGCAGCCTCACGTTGCCATCTTTCCAGGAATTCAGCAAGGGCTCTGGGAAATACAGGGGCCATGCAATTTGAAAAGAGGAAGTGCTACGGTAGTGTCACTTCTCAAATAGGAACGGATTTTTCAGTGGCAAGGCCAAGCCCTGATTCCTGGGGGAGACCATGACTGGGTGATGACGCTCTGTGGAAATGATCGGGGAGCTCCACAAGGCCATTTGGCTACCCTTGGACACAAGTCTGTGGGAGGCTGGCACCAGGAGTGGACCCACTTTGGGCAGAGTGGGCCTTTCTTTTTCAAGTCTGATTTACAGGAGATGTGCCAACATGCAACATGACCTCTGGCAGCTCCTTAGATGGAACTTTCTGTAAAAAGAGGAGCCCACTGCAATGCTGAGTCTTTCCTTCTGCTCTAGAAAACCCTTGGGGACATTTCTCTACTGGGTTTATAAAGCCAACATTCTCAAGCTTTATAGACCAGCCTCTAACGGCCTTGGGATTCTCTCAAACACTTGTTGAGGTCCTTGCTGTGTGGTCCCTTGAACAATCAGACGGGAGGTGGGGGTGGAGGGAGTCTCCGGGGGATCTATTTCAAGCCATGGAAGCCCAGGAAACTACAATAAAAGCCTGTATCTGCAGGCTAGTCAGCACGTAGAATTCCCTCGCGACTCAAAGTAAATCAGAAAACATCTTCCTGATTTTGACTCCTGCGAATACTCTGTTTTCTTGCATCAGTTGCTTACTCTGAGGAGGCCGATGATCCAAGGTAACCCAGGGACGATGCCTCTTGTGTCTGCCAAGGAGATCCCAGTAGCCTCTGGCTACTTCGGCTTGGTGCAAGTCAGAGTCAAGACTTCCTTTCAGGTAACCCACTTGCTTACTTGTCGGGCTTGGATGACTTAAGCAGTCAGCCCCCATGAAAGGCCCGCAGGGACCGAGAGCCGCAAATGCACACTTACTCTTCTTCTGGCCACGGCAAACAAAGACAGTTCTTTGGTTCTGCCATCTCTCTACCTTACCGGTGGTGTCTTCATCCGTTGGCAAGGAGTCCCATGTACTAGGGACTCAGTCTCCACTGCGTACAAATGCCGGTAGATTGGGGGGCATGGTGGGGAATCTCTGTACCCAAAGTCAGCCTAGAGCTCTGCCATGATTTCATAGCCAGAGATGAACTACATTCTGCTTTTAAATTCTAGAAAATTCCTACATTACTTGGTTCTAATAATGGGACCCTGAGGTTTCTAAATTCATAAATTTATAAATATTACTTGTCTCCTTTTCCAAAGCTAACAATTCAGATAAGGCTGTAAACATCTGAGGAGGGTCCTCTGAGGCAGCCCTCCAGGCTTAAAATTCTCTTAGGTTTTTCTTGCAAAGCAGCAGATGACTTGGGGTTTATCAAATTTTCCATTTCTATTTTTGTCTTCCTCAGAAGGAAATAACCTGAATCTCATGGCTGCTACCATTATATCTTCCAGTATGTCTCGTATCTTATTCCCCCTCACTCCCTTAATTCTTTGTGACTTTTTGCTCTTTCAAGGAGAAAAATCCTTAGGGTAGAGAAGAGAAACGGGTCTGCTTGTCCTAAAAAAGGGCAGCCCTTCCCCGGGAGGCAGAAACAAGTTTGACAGTTGGGGGTGAGGCACATTATTTTCTCAGTCAGTTCGCATTCAGCAAGTTTCTTTGCGATATCACCATCTCTGTCTTCTTGTTTTTGGGCAATTCAGCAGGAAATGAGCAGCACAATACCTTGCCACAAATGTGGCAGAATCGGGGGGACTGGTTTAACCACAGACCTCCAACAGGTGAGGTTGCCTGAACAACTCAATTAGATTGGGATTTCTGTTTTAACTGTAAACTCAACACAGGCACTCCAGTGGTGTGAACAGAGGGCCCTTAGGTCCCTTCAGTGGCTGATGCATTTGGAGATGTCTTTCCAGCTCAAGGTCATTTCCCCTTTTCTGGAGATGACCTTCCCTTCACCATCTCAGCAGTCATGCTCATTTTTTGCGACCCTGTCTTTCAAGTTTTCCTTTGTGGATTTTTAAAAGTGGGTTTCCAACTCACTCTGTGATGATTGGAGATCTTCCCTCGTATCTTATCATCTCACTGGGGTCAACGCTGATGAATATTTAAAATTGCATCCTGCCTTCCCCACCCCATGCCCTGGGTTCCCCAACCCCCTTCCTCTGCTCTGCTTTTCTTTCTCCACATTCTTCACATCTAACATGCTGGAGTATGGGCTCCTTGATTACCTTTGCACTCCATCTCTCCTGCTAGAATGTAAACTCTGGGAGGGCAGGGCTCTGCTTTGTTCGCTGATGCAGCCTGAGTACATGGACCCGTGCTCAGCACATACTCTATCCAACGAATCGTAGTTGACTAATGAAGGGGAGCTGTGGGTGGTCATATTCTATTACATGGTCTAGAGAAGCAGAAAAAGCCAGCCCGAACCAAGAGAAGAAAGAAGCACGACTAACAGGGGGAGGTAAACCGGAGAACAAGAGCTTTCTCCCTGAGTCCGAACCCCTTCTTGAGGCCAGGCTACCCTCCCACCCTTCAGTAACATATTAAGTCACATAGTGACAAGGAGTAAGGAAAATTAAATCAAGAAAAAGGGAGCAGGGATTTCTAGAAGGAAAGCATTAGAATTCTTAGAGCTCCCACTTAAAATTCTCAGGGAAAGCACCCCCCTCCCAACACACGCACATACACCCGGAGCATGTGATGTTTGAGCCAAAACCCAAAGCAGCTGAGAATGCCAACAAAGACTGTGTGTGGGGAAGAGCTTCCCAGGCAAAGGGAATGGCAAATACAATGGCTTCAAGACAAGTGTGAGGAAGATCAAGGAGGCCAGGATGGCAGGAGCCCAGTGGATGGAGAGGAAAGTAGGACCGAGAGGCAAACAGGTGGCTAGGGGCCCTGTGGACATAGTAGGAACTTCGGCTTTTACTCGAAGTCAGATAGACAGCCACTGCAGGATTTGAGCAGAGTTTTAGGTTTTGAAGGGATCTCACTGGCTGGGGTAGGAGACCCATGTGGGGGCTGGGTGGCCAGGGTGGGATCAGGCAGCCCCGTGAAGAAAGACTGCAGTAATGCAGGAGACAGCAGACGGCTCTGAGCAGGACGGGGGCGGAGGGGGTGCAAGAAGTGGCCCGACTCTGCTGATAGGATGCAGAGCTGCACTCCCACACCCGAAGCCCGGGGACAGTAGGGTGTCTTCTCTGGGTTGTGTGAGAGCAGCCGGGCTGTGGATCCGCTGTATTCCCCCAGGCCACCCCCTCATGTGGCACCAGCCATGGCCTCTCCTGCTGGGGAGGCTGTGACCACCACCACATGAAATCCTGGAGAATCTGCACAGCTCTCCCACCTTGACTCCTCTGCTGGGCTATTGGCTGAAAGGGAAGCGTTTTCATGCTTGTGGCCGTGGCGTTGGGGAAATAGACCAGGATTGGGACATGCGGATCCAGTCCTGTGTTTGGCTCCGATGCAGACCTCGGTTTCTCACCTGTGAAATGAGGGGTTTGACTTCCAAGATCACTCATGGTCCCTTCTGGTTGGTTCCAACAGGCTGTGATTCTGAAGACGGAGTGAGTCCACCACTGAAGCCAAATCCACACCAGGTGCCGCATCATAGGTCATAAAGCTCATAAAATAAGTGATAAGTCACACTGGCAGTTACTGGAATGATGTAAGGAGCTCAGCCCTGCCTCAGGCTCTCAGCTACGAGACATGAAAATGGTCTGTGATAGATCTTACTAACTGGAAAGAGAACAGATCACAAAACTGAAGCTTAGATTACATTAATGTAACAAACCAAAGAGTGAGATATACCATAATGTGAGCAAGAGTTCTCTCCGGGAAGTAAAGTTATAGGTTTTATTTTTTTCCTAGACTATTCTGCATCTTCAAAATCTTTGAAAATCTTTTAATATAACTTAATGTATGCATGTATTCATAAATTTATGTACCATTCACAAATGTGGCCTTCATATTCCTTTTCCTACTTTGGTTGCCCCCTTTTCCATTCCCCTCTCTGCATCTGGGCACATCATCCCCTAACCCAGAAACCCATTTTCTACAATGAACATCACTATTACATTGGTTGTTATCCATTCATTCCTTTAGAAAATGACTCCAGGGCACAGCCTGACCCGTCTACCTACCACAGGAATCGTCTTGGCTCTGACCTGTTTTTGATGGGCCAGGGAAAGGAGTGGGTGACAAAACTAGAGACAAGAGCATGGGGGGATTCCTGTTTCTGTTTCCTGAATGAATATCAGAAACCTTAGGATCGGGGCACCTGGGTGGCTCAGTCGACTAAGTATCTGCTTTTGGCTCAGGTCATGATCTTGGGGTCCTGGGATGGAGCCCCGCCATGGGCTCCCTGCTCAGCGGAGAGTCTGCTTCTCCCTCTCTCTCTCTGTGAGCTCTCTCACTTTTGCTCTCTCTCAAATAAATAAATAAAATCTTAAAAGAAAAGAAAAGAAACCTTAGGACTAATAGAATCTTTCATAAAATGATGGGCCAGCTTTGCGAGAAGAGGAGCTTTGGACTCTCCTACCAGACTTGAACACAGGGCAGGTTGCCGCTGGACATACGGGTTGTTAGCAAGCAGTTCTTGTGGAGGGGCCAGGGAGCCTGAACGTGTGAGACTGGGACTAGAAGCACGCCCATTCCTGAGGTGAGCTGCCCCATGACTTGACATAGAAACTGCAGTTAGGAGACCCCCCCTTGGTCATCCAGCCTAGAAAGTGAGTCTGTGGCAGGCAAGCCTCACCGCCAGGAACAGGATGTATGATGGGCCCCACAAGACAGAGCAGGATGTTGACAGGGTCACTTCCTGCCCAAGAGAATCACCTTGGAGACCCAGAGGGCTACACGCTGGGCTACCTCAGTCCTTTGGCTCTTTCCTAGAACGCATGTTTTTATACATGCATATATTTACCTGCACGTGTCTGTGTATATTTTTTTGGACTCTGACTTTGATGGGGGTGAGAAAGGCCCATGAGAACCGGCATGTGTGGAGAGTATGAAACTGCTCGGTTCCCAGGGGAAAAAAAGGGCCCCTGAGAAGGTCCGGGCAGCTGGGCCAGACATGCTGAAAAGCACAGAATTAAACAGCCGGCTACTGGAGGAAAGTAGAGAGAAACAGCTCTACCAGCCACGGAGGAGCCTGGGAGCCCGTTCCTCGTGCCCCGCTCTCCGGGCAGGCAAGGAAGCTGAGGCCCAGAGACGTCAAAGAGAAAAACCCAGTTCTTCAGCAGCTCAGTGACCACGGATTAGACCCAAGCACATTTGCCTGCCTAAGTGTCAAAGTGACAGTTTTTACTCAGGAGAGAGGAACTGAGACTAACGTCTATTCTTCCTTTGTCACGATAGAACCAAATGTGACCAATTCCTCCCAGGCAAGCTCGAGTTGTTAGGACTCCCTTCGCCCTTGCTGAACCCAAAACTAAATGGATCTCCATTTTTCTGTGTGTGGGGAAGGCTGGCAGTGTTTTCCCTTAGGATATTTGTGCTAAAGTGCCCAAAAATTTTATCCTTGAGGTCTTCAGAGTAGACTCAGAACCTTAACTTGTGGTTTGAGTTCCTCCTTCTTGGTGATTTATTATTTTGGGAAACCCTAAGGGAGTGGATTGGCCTAAATATAACCTCTCTAAACACCTCGAAGGACTGGTTTGGAGACATCTGTGCCGCAAAGCTGAGCTTCCCAGCAGTGGCAGGAGCACATGCTTCCAGACCATGAGTCTTTCTCCTCCGAGGTCATAAAATACACCAGAGGCTCTCCTCCTTTTCCACAAGCCCACTGAGTCAATAGCTCAGTGTTAGCAGTTGTGACAAAGTAATTTCTATACAGGATAATTTCCTTAGTTCAGGTTAATACCAAGGAAAACCTGCCTGAATTAGGAGCAGAACTGATTTAAAGAATAAGATGAAATAAAAGGAGTTTAACCCCAAATATGTGCCTATATTAAAATAAGGCTGTACCAAATCTTGTAAGTAATGTCCCCAACCCCTGGTGTACATAATATGCAGTAAAGCTTCATTGAAAATATTTGGCATCATCTGTTTGAAGGACAGGTGTTCTGAAATGCTGAAAAACCACTGTGTTCTCAAATAGTGATAAAATGCCTTTTCACTCTTATGAATTAGAGAAGAAACTACCAACTTGCTACTGAGTGATTCTAGTCCCACGGATGGGTCTGTGAGAGGGAATTATGAGAAAACTCCAGATCTTTTCCGGTGTTTGGGACCTGTTTTCTTGTGAGAGCATTCACATCATCGCCATCGTCTGAGACACCCTTGTTTCTTTTCTTTATGGAAAATAAATTAAAGATCCTTTTGGAACGTACATAATTGATGGAATAATACGGGAAACCACAGTTCTGGGCGAACCCTGGGTTTTAGCTTTCACCTGGGTGTGGAAATACATTAAGGGCAGTAAGCACCCATAAGGAGTCAGATGGGAAAATGGTACATCTGGAATGCTTCGAATGCAAAAGTAATGCCTCGATCCTTCCATCAGCAAAGGAAGGTCCCTGGATGGCTCCCACCCGGTGTGAGTCTCCCTCTTCTGGGCCTCTGATTTCTCTTGTGGCCCGTGCCGTCCCGGGCCAGGAGGAGAGCGGAGGCCCTGGCTGCCCTGGCCACATCCTTCTGTCCGAGTGGAAGGTAAATGAGCCTAAGAGGCACCGTGTCCTCGGCGCTGTCCCCATTATCACCTGCGTCTAAAAACTGTATGTTTTGTGTGAGTATTGTTATAAAAATAGTTTGCTCTACAAGAGATATTGGCCTTTGTAGAAAACCGCTCCTGGCACAAACCGAGATATTCTGTGGCTCCAAGCTCGTTGAGAAGGCAGTGTGTATCGGAGAGCCGGCAGAAAAGCGATGGTTGCTAAGGGAACAATTGAATTGCTGACACAGAGACAGATGATGGGACTGAAAACTCTTTTTTCTTCTCCTGCCACATGGAAAGAAAGCAGATGAGTCAGAGGGAATGGGGGACGCTCCTTTCTGCCTGTTAAGAAAGCTAAAAGGCCGGGATGGCCTATTAGTTAACTGCCTAACGGGAAGAGTCTCGTGGTGCTGAAGACAGAGAAAAGCTGAGAGCAGCTGGAAAGTTGGGGACGAGCCCGTGAAGGCTGAGAAGAAATTGCCACCTATGAAGGAGAAGCGCGGAAGGCACTTAATCACGTGCACGTCGACGCTTCTCTGAACGCCCTCTCCTAGATACATCGAAATATTTTTAATTGGTTAATTTATTCACTCGTGTACCATTCTATTCCCATTTTTGAGATCCTCTTGTTTCTTTAAACACCTTTTTTTGAGGTATAATTACATACCTTAAAATCCACCCCCTGTACCTATGGCGTTTAATGAATTTTAAAGTAATTTTAGAGAGTTTTGCAGTCATTTTCCCAATCCAGTTTTAGAACATTTCCATCTCGCCAAAATGTTCCCTTCTGCCCATCCACAGTCAGTCCCACTCCCAGCCCCAGGCAACTAATGATCTGTTTTCCATCTCTATAGATTTGCCCTTTCCAGAAATTTTATCTAAATGGAATCCTACGATCTGCCGTTTTTTGTGTCTGGCTTATTTCATTTCACATAATGTTTTTGAGGCTCATCTGTATTGTACCACATCCCAGTAGCTCATTCTTTAATACCGAATACCATTCCATCGTTTCATCTATCACATTACACGTGATGACGTACGTGCGTATTTATTATATATCACATTTAGCTTATCCGTTCACCAGTACAGGGGCATTTGGATGGCTTCCAGTGCGGGTGATTATGAATAATGCTGCCATGAGCACTCATGTCCTGTAAGTCTTAGTGTGGACATACATTTTCATTTCTCTTGGTACATACCTAGGAACAGAATTACTGGACCATAAGTATATGTTTAACTTGTTAAGAAACCACCAACTATTTCCAAAGCGGTTTTACCATCTTACATTCCCATCAGCCATACCCGAGGGTTCCAGTTTCTTGATGTCCTCCGTCCACATTGGGTATTGTCGGTCTTCCTGATGGTGGCTGTTCCAATGGGTGTGTAGTAATATCTCACTGTAATTTTCAGTGACCTAGTGACCAATGACGTTGAGTATCTCTTCATGTCCTGAAGGTTTTTTATTAGGAAAAATATTTGAAGTGATAGAATTTTGAGTGGGAAATCTGAAAACCAAAAAACTATGACTTGCGGCACATGTCTAAATATTCTCCGCTAGGGTTTATAGGACAGTGTTTCTCATTGCAAACTGCTTGCGTCAGAATCACCCAGAGTATTTGTTTAAAATGCACACCCTTCCTCACCTGCAGAATTGATGTCCATGGAGGGGTTCGAAAACCCACATTTTTAACTACCCCTTCCCTGGCTGATTCTTGTGCACACGGGAGTTTGAGAGCCAGCGCCCTAAACCCAAGGCACTCTTGCTCACCTGGTGACCACGTAAGCATGGAGTGCAGGCCCAGGAGTCACCACTACTAGGTGAGGGCCCTAAGAAACAAGCCTGTAGGAGACCCAAGCATCATGAACTCAGTGTGTAAACCTTCAGGAAAACCATCTTTCTGATTCTAGATTTCTTCTTCTGGACATGGAAAAATTAAAACTCATCAGACACAATGTATATAATCAATGTGTGTTGTTAGAATTGCAAGAACCTGGTTCCCACCTCTGTTGTAAGGTAGATGAACACAGCCCTGAGAATGTCTGTAGAATTAAGTGCTCTGAGCTCAACCATGAAAACACAGTCTCAACCAAGCTCACGAAAACATTAGCCATTTTCAATAAGGAAAGCTCTGTTTTAGTATCGTTTCCAGAAGGAAGGCTTTAGCTTTGTCATCAGGTCAAAGAAGAGCTCATTAGTGAATGGCTTCGGTCCTTTGCTCAGGACTGAGTCTGGTGGTCCAGGATGGATGAAGTGTCCTAATCAATGTCACCAGTTCCTCAGATACTTATCTGTGAAGGTGGAAAGACCTACGTGATCTAAATCTCCCTTAGACTCGGGGTTCATTGTCATCACCAGGTCATGCTGTATGTGTAAGTGTGTAAGCACTATTGCTGTTACCCAAAAACTAAGAAGAGAAATTGAAAACGCCATGGCCAGGCCAGGATTTGGCAGACTATTTCACTTTAAAAGGATGCTTTAGGACTCGAAGGGGCACAATCTTTGTACACCGTGATAATGGCTCAAAGCAGAAAATGTTAATGAACCTGGTAGGAAAGGGTTCAAAGAGCTTGCTTGGAGCGGAGGTGGGGCTGACGGTCTGGAATTTTACCAAGGAACTGATTTTCTTTCCGTAAAGGAGAGGCTAAAAAGGGAATCTTCCCATTTATACTTCGAACTAGTTTTAAATATATTAGGAAAAATATATATACACACAACAAACCTCCCACCCAGACACCCTCCCACCGGCTGGTAGTTCTATTTGAAGGGTCTGTGGGTGGCACCCTGGGCTGCCCGTACACCATTGTGCTACTCTCTTCTGATCCAGGAGGGGCATTCGGAGTCCCCGCATCTGACGGCAGGACCGCCTCTCCCCGCGCTCTCTGTGGGACCCTTTCCCTCCAAATGGATACTTAGAGGCTTTGTGAAGTAGAATTTCTTTGTAGGAACCCAGAAATGAAAACATTTATGGAATCACTCTGCACAAATTACTTGGCACTGCAAATTGGAACAATTAGCAAACCTTTGTGACGAAGGAATGCTGAACGTGAAACAACTTGAGAATGGAATAAAAATGGACCTATTATCTTCCGCCTCAATTAAAGTGCACATAATCTATTCAATATGCGTTTGCCAAGCCATATATTTATCTGTGCTGTTGGAGAGGGCGGCTACTCCTGAGCAAGCCCCACTTATGCCAGCCCTGCCCCTCACCAACCTGGGAAAGAAAGGACCAAGCAGCTCCTTCGAATGGATGAGAACGAGCTTGGTTGCACAATCTTGCACACAAGTAAAACCACGCCAGTGACACTGGGTTATTTTTTGTAAGGGTCCCAGATTTGTACAGAAATCAGGGATAGAGCAATGGATCATCTGAAATAATGCAATTTAGCGATGTGACTTTCTTTCCCTTTAGATAAGTCAAAATTATGGACATACTGTTCCCTGTATTTGTCCAGATGGTAAACTAGAGACGTTGGTTGGAAGTGAGCTTTAAAATTGGCACAAAGTTAAAATTTCTGTCCTCCTAAAACTAAAATATCAAGTGGCCTGGTAATAATTTCACATTTTCCAAAAGGCTATGAAATCCTTTCCTAGCTTGTCTATCCATATTATTTTTAAGCTATGATCTGTACAGTTATCATTAACGTTCACCCTCTGGGGAATGAATAACCAGTGACTTCAAGCTGCCACCAGAACTCGATGGGACTATAAAGATGCTGTAGGTCTCATTCCTTCCCTGCAGGTCAGGGGAACCCTTCTCTTCCAAGTCCTTGTCTGCCTGGCCCGAAATCACTCCATGCCAAGTGTGTGCAGAAAATGGTGCCAATCGCCCTACAGCTCTCATTCACCAGAGACTTCTTTGAGGTATTCTTTTCTTCCGTCCCTTCTTTCTCTGTCTCTGCCTCTCTGCATTTGTTTTTCCTTTGAGAGTCATCTTTGCTGTAACGCAAATACTTGCTCTTATTCCTCAAACTTTTCTGATTCTTAGAATATTCAAGTTGGCAGTGTCTTGGCATTCATGTATATGAAGTTTCTTCTGTTTCAACTTTGAGTGTCTTCCGTGTTAGGACTCTTCTTTGGGGGGGAGGGTAAGTTTTACATTTTGAAATAATTTCAGAATTTCTGAAAAGTTGCGAGAATAGTGCAAAGAATTCCCACGTACCCTTCACCCAGATTCTCCAATGGTTACCATGTTTGCACATTTGCTCTATCATTTTCTCTCCATGCATATACATATTTCTTAGTTTTTGTCTGAACCATTTGAGAGTAAGTTGCAACATGATGCCCCTTTACTCTTACAGACTTCAGTGTGTATCTTACTCTGAAAAGTATTGCACTTCAAAGCTGAAAAAAGAAAAAGCAGATAAGCAAAAAGAAGGAAATTAAAATCCATCTGGATTCTTTCTACCCAGAAATAAGCATTTTGCTGTATATTCTTCCAGTTCTTTTCTATGCATATATTCAAATTTCTTTCACAAATGTGACATTATGTATACAATTCTAAGCCCTTTTTTAGAGGCTCCACAGCACAGAGCTCTGGTCCTGGAGTCAGCCTGGGTTCAAATCCCCTGAATGCAGATGATACTATCTGTATTCCCTTCCTGTGGCTGGTATAACCAATGACCACAAACTGGGTGGCTTAAAACAGCAGCAATTTATTGTCTCATGGTTCAGAAGCAGACGTCTAAAATCAGTGTCGGCAAGGTTGGTTCCTTCTAGAGCCCTGAGGGAGAAATCTGTCGCCTACCTCTCTCCTCTAGCTTCTGGCGGCCGCCAAGCAACCCTTGGCATTCCTCAGCTCTTAGATGCAGGACTCTAATCTCTCCCTCCATGCTCATGTAGACTTCTACCCCGTGTCTCCATGCATCTCAAACTGCTCTCTCCTTTCTCATATAAGGATACCAGTCATTGATGAAGTTAGGATGACTCCATCCAGAGATCTTTAATTAATTACCTCTGCAAAAATCCTATTTCTAAATAAGGTCACCTTCTGGGGTTCCGAGTGAACATGAATTTCAGGGGGCCACTATTTATCTCATTATATGAGCACCGTACTCGTGGATAAGGACTTTTACCTTTCTACGTGTAAGTCCCTGAGTGTTTAAGGACTAAATGTAATAACACACATAAAGCAATTAGTACCATACCTACAACATTGTAAGTATTCAATAAATGCTAGCTATTGATTATGGCAATAACATGACTATAACATAATTTATTCAATCAATAACCTATTTGCTATTTAGATTTTTCCTGTTTTTTGTTATGATAAGCTCCTAATAAATACCCTTGTGACTTTATTTTTGTAACATTTTTACATATTTATGATTATTTCCTTAGCATAAATCCATAGGCATAGGTCACAAAATTCTAAGGCTTTTGATTTAATAATTCCTTTCTTGGAACCCATGGTTTTGTGACTTTCGCTGTCCATTTGGGGAAATCCTCTTTTGCACAGCAGTCTGGAAACCGAGCTTACTTTTCCCCAAATTACCATTCCTGGAAATACGCACTAGGCTTCCAGTCGGATAAGGTTGGTGCCTGTTCCCTAGGTGATTCTTCTCCCCTGGGAGCAAGGCACGGCCTAGGAAGGGGGCGCACAGCAGGGTGTGCCACGGGGCCACGGCTGGGCGAGGCCTGAGAGGTACCAAATCTGAAGCAAAGCCGCTGGGTTCGGCAAAGCAGTTCTGAACACTCAGGTAGACGGTAAACCACAACAACCGTGGCAGGAAAACAGCCCACCACAAAGAAAAGCCTAAAGCTCCAGCTGACACTCCGGTGTTCACGTCTTAATACGAAATTGCTCAGCAGATCAAACCTCCCGGTTCAAAGCCCTTACCGCACGTGGAGGATCCTGAGAGGCCATCTTTCCGGGGTAACCCTCAGGCCACAGGTGACTCCGGGCCGACTGTCGGTCCCCCTCCCTCTAGGCACAGAGGTAAGGTGGGGTGAGCAGCGGAAGGACAGGGCCTTATGCCATGTTTCCTGCGGCAGCCGGAGGGCTTTGGTTTCCAGTTTTCATTACGCTCTTCCTCAGGTCAGAACATGACAGCTTCCTGCAAACGCACCTGCAAACCAGGTCAGGCGACACTGGGGCACCGGCATTTGACAGTTTCCTCCTGGAGCAAACGCACAAACCTTTAGTCAGCTTCTTTTGACCACAGTTAGAAAATATTACCAGTGCAGGTGACCACAATGGTATTTAAAAACATCTTGACGGTTTGGTGGGGGGGGGGCACAAAACAGCCACACTCCCCCCCACATACACACACACACACACACACACACGCCGGCTTCACTCCACCTCCCGCACCAAACTACTTTGCTTTTGATTGATGCTCTTTTGTAAAATAATGTTTGAAATAGTTCTAAAGTCATGAATTTGGAGGTGAGTGGGTCTATCTGAAAAAATCTATATTTAGCTTTGCAACGGGCTTGTGAAAACTTGTTTTTATTTTGATTGTTGTGGGTTCACACCCCTGGCGTTTCGTTTTGACTTTTCGGGTTAAATGAGTCTCAAAATGAAACTCCTCCAATTGTCAAATTTTCCCCCAAGTTTTAATTTAAAAACTGGAGGCTTTCTTATCCCATAGATTCTGATTACTAGCCTTTCTCCAGAATTCCTCTCCTCTCCCAGTAGCAAGCTGACTATATCCCTCCTGCTGCATGTTTAATGCCTTTCTTTTTCTTAATGCCTTGGGAAATAATGAGCAGAGGCCAAGGGAAAGCCCTTGGTTGAAGTGTCAAAAGAGCTGAGCTCATATTCTTTTTTTTTTTTTTTGAAGATTTTATTTTTAAGTAATGTCTACACCTAACGTGGGGCTCGAACTTAACAACCCTGAGGTCAAGGGTTGCATGTTCTACTGACTGACCTAGCTGGGCGCAACCTTGAGCTCATCTTGATACCGGGGGTGGGGGGGCAAAGCAAACTTGATTAGACCCATGCCTCAGTTTCCCCCCTGGAGAAGTGGGGTGCAAATAAGATCTCCTCTCTATTTTTTAAGGGTGCAGTGACCAGAAAACCGAGTTGAATTTGATTGTCTATTAAGGAATAATATTCCTTCTGTGTGAAAGTTGTTGTCCTTACAGGGAGGGACTCATCCACCAAATGATTTTATAAGCACCTGAAGCTTTAGGACTTGGAAGCTACGGAGTGAAGTCCTGCTACCACGGAAAGGTACAGCCTCAAGAGCTCCTCTGATCGGCAAAGAGACAAATGAATTATTAAGCCAATCTAAAGAGATAATAAGGTGAATGAGCTAATCAACACTCTCTACTTCCCTCTATTATCACAGCTTATTAGGATTACTTTTTTAACGTCTGTTAAACATTATGCAACATGTTTAATAAGCTACAGCTATATTCAGCTTGTATGCGTTTCCTATTGCTGCTGTAACAAAGGACCATACACTGAGCGGCTTTGAGCACAATGCAAATGTATTATCTTATTGTTTGGGAGGTCAGAGGTCCGAAATCAGTTTCACCGACTGGGCTAAAAGCAAGCTGTCAGCAGGGCTGTGTGCCTCCTGAAGGCTGGGGGGAGAAACCGTTTCCTGCCTTTTCGGGCTTCTGAAGGCGGCCCGTACTCCTTGGCTTGTGGCCCTGAATTACTGTGACCTCTCATAAGAACCTTTATGATTATATTGGACCCACCTGGATAATTCAGAATAATCTCCCCAGCTTAAGATCCTGAATTTGGTCACTTCTGCAGAGCCCCTTATGCCAACAACATACTCGCAGGTTCCGGGGGTCAGGATGAAGACATCTTTTTTGGGCCCGTCGTTCAGCCTGCCACACGCTGCAAAGGCAGGAACCCACTCTCCCCTGCTCTGTATCGATCCCAGTTCCTAGCACACACCTACATCACAGCAGGCGCTGAATACATATACATGGAGTGAATGGAAGACATAGATGATGCCTGCTGTTGGCAGTTCAGTCTGTCAGACGCTCATTGAACACCTACCGTGAGCCAGGCCCAAGGGGCACAGAGCTGTCTTGGAGCACACAGCCTGACAGGCAGACAGTTGGGGAGGAAACTGAAAGGAACAAAAGTCAGCCCTGGGTGTCCAGAGCCCAGAAGAGCAAGGGCACGGTAACAATTCTGTATGTATCCTCGCAGTCCCCCCCCACCCCGAGCTATTGGCCCCTGTCCTCTCTAAGAATTCTTTGAACACATTCCCCTTGGCAACTGTGATTAATTATATTCAGATGTATTTCTTTATTTCTAGTCTCCCCTCCCTCTGAGTACTCTTCTGATGTGCTAAGAATTTCTACTGAGAATTGGTAAAGAATCAATGTCAAGGCTCTTCAGACCCTCCCCATCCCCATCCCCATCCACGTGCCCCACTCGGAGAGCTCAGGGGGCTTAAGTGCAGCTCAGAAACACAGAATAGGTTAAATGGCTTTCCTGAGCCAGCCTGGGAACCTAAGCACTGTAGCTTATTGGTTTTATGTGTAAATGTATTTCAAATTTCAAACAGAGACAACATACATGTGACACTCTGGAGGACACCTGTTAGCATGTTACAGACTGCTTGTGCACCAGTGTCCGGAACCGGAGTTTCCCGGACTCATTTGAGGACAACTCAGCTGAGTTACAGAGCACCGTATCATTGTGCAGATGTAGGCCTTCAAAGGGTCCAACAGCCATCACCCATCTGACTTAGACTTGGGGCTTTTTGCATTTCTCCCATTTTCCCCTTCTCTCTCTATCTCTCTCTCTTGCAGTCTGAAAGGGAGTCCTCTTCGTCTCATGGATAAGCAGCAAGCTCAGAGGAGGAGTTCAATGGGAGGCAGAGGACAGAGAGCTCCAGAGGCTGCAGGTGGCCTTGGAGCACAGGTCTCGGATACACCAGCTGCTGGAGGACAGGCCAGGTCCAAATGCAGATCACTCAAAAGATGCAGACCGTCTGATATTTGCAAACCCACATGCCCCTCGCCTAAGGACACCGGGCTCTTGCAGAAATACATATTCACCTGTTTTTGAAAGGTGGATGGGTCTTCCCAGAGTTTGAAGGGATGTCTCCGTTGTTCAAAAGGTAGGAGTTAAATTGTGAATACATTTGGTTCAAGTTTAGTCTTGCAAACTTGTCCTCTACAACTTCTCGTGTCCTATTAGCTGATAGCACTCTTGAGCACACACATTTCCGTGCTGCTGCCCTTTTGGCGGTGGATGTTGGAAAAAATACAGAGTGCTAATCCCACACACCTGCTTTCAATTCTGCCCACATGGGTTTGGAGTAGGAGGTCTGTTCACTCCGAATATTTCTACACAGTTTTCAAAACCTGCATTTTTCCATGCTAACACATCTCCACTTGTCGGCACCTAATTGAACACACACACACACCCACCCCATGTGTTCACATGCCTCCCATTTATGTTCCGAGAGGAGTCTGTGAGTGTGTGCTGGGATGACCACTAGATGGCAGTATATGGAGCACTCCCAGTGCGCTCAGGGGAAGGATGTTTGAGGACTACCCAGAGCTGGGGTTCCCAGATTTTAATCTGTAAAATTTTTTAAAGAGAAAAAGAAAAGGGGAGCACTGCGTAGGCTTGTCAAATTATTTTTCCAGGGAACATCATTAAGATACAAATCAACTTCCACTGTTTCCTCAGAGGAACATTTTAACCATAAAGAAATAGGAGAGACAGATTCTAAGCATTAGCGATCGTTCTCTAAATCTATTAAATGTAGCTTTGTGGAAAACTGACCGCATTGTCCTTTTGTTTCCATTTTTATGCCAACCAAGGAAAGTGTCATCATGAACAAGCATTTGGGAAATAAACCTTGAGGAAGATTTGCAATTCCGGGATCGTTTCCATGAGTGAAAACCAGATCCTTGGGCTCGCACTATCTTATCTCCAAATTGACCCCAAGACCTGAGGATTTCAATCCAGAGGTGCAAAAGAGAAGCAGTGATTGCCACTTGATCAAACCGGATTTGCTAAAACTAAGAAGCTTATATCCAGGGGCGCCTGGGTGGCTCAGTCGGTGAAGCGTCTGCCTTCGGCTCAGGTCATGATCTCAGGCTCCTGGGATCGAGCCCTGCATTGGGCTCCCTGCTCATGGGGAGACTGCTTCTCCCTCTCCCCCTGCCCCTCCGCCTGCTGATGCTCTCTCACTTAAAAAACAACAACAACAACAACAAAAACAACAAAAACGTGTGTGCAGACGAGTACATAGGAATACCCACACGTAGGCTGGTGTGGTGTTGAGCCACTTGCCTGATCATCTGGGCTGCCTCAGTCCTCCCTTGCTTGTCAGGATCAGAACGGATCACTGCTAAGCCTCCCTGGCCTTTGGGATGAGCCCATCTACGTGAACCTCTGCGGAGACTGCAGGAACTTCACGTGGGTCCCAGGCTGCTGAGTGAGGGCAGCCCCTGTCCGGGCCCTCCATCTTGGTATCTTGCTCACCAAAAAATTCTGCAATAGAATATGAGACGCTATGGCGTGCTCCTTCTGTGGCAGAGGTAGGGCGAGACACCATGCACTGCTAAAGGATGTCTCACAACTATAGTGAGACAAAATATAGGCTTTTAAGCAGAGACACCTGGACTCTAATTCTAGGGCGTGAGCAAATAGCTTCAACTCTAACCCTCAGTGTCCTGGAGGTCGGGGTAGTAAGAGTGTACAGCTCTGTCACGGTCAGATTGAGGTGATCTATGTTAAGTGTGTAATACAGTACTTACTGTGTGCTCAATATGCATTAACAAATATTAATCATATAATTAATTTTAGTGCTGGGTGCTCCTTTCTAGAACCAGACAGGCTGGTTTACCGCCCAAAATGCCCTTCTTTGCCACGTGAATGCTACATACAACGTTTTGGAAGAAATTTGCTCCCAGTAAATTGCGACCTCTGAGTCTCTGATTTCCTTTGAACAGTGCTTCCTCTGTCGCTGGTCACATCACTGAAAGTGACTGGGACATTAAGCAGCCCGAGGATTTGGTTCTGTAGCACAAGGCAGGAGACCTGGGATGTCTCCTTCTAGGATCCCAGGCAGCCCTGCTTACTCACAGGGATGGCAGCTACTTGCTATTCAAAGGGTGGGGAGTCCGGTTAAGCTCTTCCCTTGTTCACTGTACTTAATTCAGTAGAAAGTCCCGTTGCTGGTATCTCCCCCGGCAAAACTATGCAGCCTCTGGTAAGGTTGGAGAGCTCAGAGAAAACTCCAGATAACCAAACACACTGAAACTGATACCACGACACTGGAGTTGTGGGTTGACTAAACCCAGTCTGATTAGGAAACCCCTCACTTGTCATTGCCACAGAGAGCGGATGGGGAGGGCTCCCTGGAAGGCTGTGCTTGTACTGCCACCTAGTGGTTACAAAAAGCTAGACCAGGTCTGGGGAGGATTCCGGACCGACAGTCACACCCAGCAGTGCAGTCATTACTAAGAACCGGTATCTTCCTTGTGAAAATTTTGTAAGATGAACATTTTATTCACAGCTTTGCAAGTTAATCCCATGATTTAATCCCATAATCCCCCCCAAAGCACTGAAACTCTGAGATTTAAGGTAGAGCCAAAAGAGCAGCCTGGGAGTCTAAAGGTTCATTTGAGTCACTATAGCTCCTTTGGAGATGTGTCTTGAACCTTCCATTTTCTCCTAGGAAAATGGAAATCAACAATAGCAGGGTTTAGGTGGCTGTGGGGCTCACGTGTGAAGCCCCTTTATAAACTGCATGATGCTCTCCTCTAACATCTGGCTCCCCCACTTCACCTGGATTCTGCCTCTCCAAGCCCCAAGGCCCACACCCACCTTTCTGTAAAACCAACCAGCCAATGTCCTCTTCTTCCTCAGGAAGTGGAGACCCTTCTCCCTTGGTAGTGTTGAAAATAGAAAATAAAAAACAAATAAAAAGTGGGAAAGATCCAGTCCAAGATGGCTCATGGAGAGAGTTAACAATAAAAAGAGTCAAGGGATACCCCTGCCATTCACAGCCATTTATTTACCAGGGTAAAACTTCATTTAAAAGACAACGCATACTCTGAGGTGGCTTGACAGCAGACGGAATATCCTAAGTTTATACCGGAATGGTGCCCCCCCGCAGGTGGAGACCAACGGCTCTGCTCCCCTTCCCCAGCCTCAGCCCTGGCCCTGGGCATTCCTGTGTGACCTGGGTGGAGACATCCTCAGAACAACTTCCTGCCTGGCTCAGCCCCTGTCTGATCTCTGAGATCTTCCCAGGATTCTGCAAAGCTCCCCTAAGCTCAGCCCCCTGCCTCTCCTTCTCCATGGGGCTGGCTGTGGCTGTGAGTGGGTCCTGTGCCCCAGCAGACCTCCAGGGAGAGGTGTCCCGAATTGCTTGATTGTGCACCCCTATCTGTAAAATCATTTTAAGCATATGCCTTATTATGAACATTTGTGTGTGTGTGTGTCACTATATGATAGAACATTTGCAAAAATAGCCTAAAAGGGTGAGAAATTAATACATAATGTCTCATCACCCTTATGCCCTAGACTGAATACAGCCCCCTTTGGGCACCACAGGTCTGGGGGCGGCCTGGTCCCTTTCTCTGGCTGTAAGAGCTGTAGTTCAGGCATAGGGAGGTTATATCTCAAGAGCTGGCATTAGATAAGAGATGCTGGACATAGAAGACAGATCCTTCCTTGAGCTGCCACGTAAACTCAAGTTGAGGGGGACATTTGCCAGGAAAATTGTCAAGGTGTGGGAGGAACCACAATTTTCCTAAAATACACTGGCCTCAGGGAGTCTCAGGAGAGTGTGGCCATACATGATGGAAAACCCCAGACAAAGGCCACTAGATTTCTTGCCCTGATTCTCCTGAAAGGATCCTTGTCATGATTTGCTGAAGTACAGATGAACAGCTCTCCAGCATCTCCTGGATACAAGCATTAATTGTTCATTTACATACACTGTATCATTTAATCCCCCCAGCAATCCTGAGAGGTAAGTCAGCCCCCCTTTGCATAAGGAAGCTGAGGCTGGGAGAGGTGAAGTAATGCCCTCGAGGCCACATATCCCATCGGAGGTAGGGTCTGCCTATTTCTAAATCTGCAGGCTCATCGTACAAGTTCAGAATAATCAACTTTTGATAATAATATTAATATCAGATCAGTTAACATTTTTGGATTGCTTTTATAAAGGCTTCAATGTGGCATTTGTTGCTCACAAAACCATTAGGAGTTGATTCTGTTATTTAGAAAGGAAACTCAAGCTTAGTGAGGTCGTTTGTTCAGAGTTGCCAGTTCTATAAAGTTGTGACAATGTGACGTCTCACCTCCAAGCTGGAAACTGGGGCCTTTATTTGCTTCCTTCCCCAAGTCAGTTTGCCTCTGCTGACTGGGAGCTGGGAATGCTGGACCCAAAGTGCAGCATTCAGAGCTTGCTGAGAAGTTTCTCCCTCCCCTGAATATTGCCTGTACTGGGAGGGTGTCCTGGAAGGGGTTTCTATTAAATAGAATTAGTCTGATTAGTAGAAGGCAGGGCAGAGCCAGGACTTTATAGAGTTCATGTGACTCTCCGAACTTGTTTTCTTGCTTTGAAATGGAGGGACCGGACAAAATACTGTCCCAAGATCCCCTTTACCCCTAATTTCTATGGTTCTAGAAGATGGAAAATGGACAGTTTTCTGTGGAGAAGGTCCGGACAGGTCTGAGAACAGTACCCACCCACTGTGTTCTCCAACTTCTAAGCACATGCTGTTCATTCTTTTTTAATTTAACTATCATGTAAAAAAAAAAAAATCAGTCCTTCATTTAATTCCTGAATTTCAGGGAAATATTCTTTATCTCTGGAGACTTGTTGGTTTCAGAATGTGGGACTGTTCCCTTAAATCCCCTACCTTAAGAATATCAAACAGTGCTCACATGGCCTTGTCCTCTGTGGGTGGTTTTCTCTTCCATTCAGTGACAATTAAACCAGAGTTTTATCCCAGAATGTGCTGAGTCCCCAAAACACAAAATTTGGGAGGTGTATTGAAATAATAGGTTCGAAAATCCTTCCTAAGAGTTAATAGTCTATAAGCACACTTTTAGCAAATTTCTAAAACTTATCAAGTGTTGTATATGCTCAGAAGGGAATATTTACAAATATAAAAATTGAAGCTGGTTTATAAACTTCCCGTGATAGTTTGCTGCCTCTAACCGATAGCATAGGACAGTGAATTTGCACTCATCTCCTAAAATGCACCTGCCTGAAGGTTGGAGGCCACACCTCCTACATCATGTTTTTCTACAGCCATGGTTCAGTGCTGTCCCTGTTTGTTGAATTGAATGGATCTTTAGGAAAGAGGAGTTCACAAGTTCTTTTAGTCTATCTGCCTTGGACAGCTTTAATAGAATGTTATTCTCCATCAGAGCTAAGACGTATTTCCAGGTAATGTGCTCCTCACAGGTGGGCTGATATAAAGAGTTCACTACATCTTCCCTCACAGGCAGCAGGAGGAAAGAGTAAGAGATTCCTGGGAGCCTCTGCAAGCATAGACTAGTTTGGTTCTGGAGACGACTCCCGGCTCATTTGTTGGTATTTTAGCAGAGGCCCAAATCACACCAGCAATATGATGTAGGAACCAGCCACACATGAACATGTAACTGGGCTTCCCTGGCCCCACCTCTACTGGCAGTAGAAGAGTCTTCTTACACCATCTTCCACCTTAAAAGCAAGGATTTGTCCTGCATTTAGTCTCTAGGAGCTTGTGGTTTCCCATGTGGCTGGATATAAGGTCATTACGAGGTCCCACCCACTCTGCCATCTTTCCCACTAATCTACTATCATATGAATAGAAGTTCCCATCTTTAGATTTTATTTTATATAGAGCATGTTATACACATCATCACAAGTTAACGATAGGGCCATCTATTCCTCCCTGAATGAAGTCAGGGCGGACAGTGTAGAGAGCAGGTAGGATGAGTCACAGGAAATGAGGGAACATCATGACTCAGGACCCAGGACAGGCAAGCTCAGAAGCAGGTGTATGTCGGCCATGTCTGTATTCCCGGGGCTTAGACCGGAGCTGGGACTTCATCGTGCCAAAGGCAGCAAGGGGAGTCAGGGGCTGCACAAGTTGGTGGGTATCAAGCAAAGGGACAGTAAAGAAATACCGGAGAACTCTAACCGGGATTTCCAATGAGAAGTAGTGTCCCTGTGCCAGTTTTTCACTTTGTCTTGTCTTGGTCCTCCAAATTTCTGCTCTACTTACTGGCATGCATGACACCATTCTGGAGCTGTTAACCTTTGCCTTATGAGAGACTGTGTAATGACTTTCAACCCATTTTGAAAACATAGGCCAGACATAGGTTAAAAGTTTTGTTTTGTTTTGTTGGGTAGCTGTAGGGCTGAGCCACAGGAGTGTAAGATCAGACCTGGGTCTAATCTCCAACACTTTTGACCCTGGGCGCCTCACTGAACATCAGTATCCTCACCTGCGAAACGGGACAATGGTAAGGATTCCTTGTCAGGATTGCTGAGATCAAGTGAGGTAATATTTAAGACAATGCACAAAGCAGAGAGCTCCATACGGGTGTTAATTATCTTTATTGCTGATCCCTCATTTGGCACCTCTTTCATAGCAATTACGGTACTGAATTCTGGGTGGCCGCCATTACCTTAGGTTTACCAGATGTATGTGTCCCCCCCCCCCAGATTTATTGTGTTTAAACAATTGATGGATCTACCTAATATCCTTATTTGAAGATGATGTAGTCACAGTCTATGTGGTTTTTGTGAGCCAGCAAAGAATAGTTTAACGCTTCAATTAGCTCCTTGAGGAATACATGGTGCTTGAGATATGCCAAATAAGCAGCATGCAACCTCTGTGGGGAGAAAAGAAGTCAGCCGACTTCTTGTGAAGACACAGCTTCCTGCAGAGCCAGATGTAGTTCGCATTTTCCTCTTGCTTTTTCCCAATAGCAGTGCTCAGGGGGGATAAACTTTACTTAACCTAATTAATTTTAATCACAGCTTTCAAATCTCATACTGTGAAAAGAATTACAAATTGGAATACATTAATAGAAGCCATAGTTTATGCTGTAAGCTAATCATGAAATGTGCATTTACATTTTCTGCATGAGTTTGCAATTACCATTAAAATAAAATTCCGTTATGTCCTTTTAAATTACCAAAATGTGAAGAGCAGGTTGAGCCAGGCCCATTTTTGTGCTAAATTACTAGCAGAATGTCTAAATTTCCAAGAATTAGACAGCTTCCTTCACTGGAGTTGCAGCGAGGAATGATTTCCAGTCGTCTGCTCCAAACTATTTCTGTTTTTAAATATTAATCTTTTAGACTAATTGTGCAAATGTCTCACCTGCTTTTACAGGGGGTCCTTTGAGTTTAGTACTGAGGATAAATTATAATCTGTATCTAGATATAGAAATATATGTGTGTCTGTATGCATACGTACATGTATCCTATATACTTCCAGGTGTATTTCAATCTATACATGTAATTTTGCTTTTCGGTTCCACATAGACTTTTATTGTATGGAGGTGCGTATGCAAGTAAATGCTTCCTGGTTCCTCAAAGGATTTGAGGCAGTTTAGAGGAAACATAGAGGGTATAGTAATAAGATTTTAATAAAGGATAAGTTCCCAAATTAGAACAGAATGGCAAGACACCTGTGGAGTAATGTCATTGCTTCTATGCATGGAGGGCTCCATGGTGGTTTTTTAACTCCCTCCACACACTTTATCTCACTGGTCCTGCGGGAGGCAGCACGGGGCAGGGGGGCGGGTAGGCTCGACTTGTGAGGAGACAGAGTATGGCGGTGAGGAGCAGCATGGGTCTTTCAACTCCAGGCTGAGGCTCTTTCTATAAGAAGGCGCCTGGCATCTAGAAACACAGTCTTTGAACTGTGAGGTGGAGGAGGAACGTGTGGGCATAAGCAGTGACCAGGCGCCCACAGCATCCTGATAGCCGCCCGTCAGTGATGTGCGCGAGGTGGGGCGCATGCGTCTTCAGAGTACTTTATGAAGCTTCAGCTGGTCTGTTTGGTCACTCGGCTGGACTTCTCTAGGCTTCGGTTTCCTGGGAATATTTCATATTGAATTATGCCTGGGAATGTCCCTAGTATCTCGCTGGCTGGTTCTCTAGCAAGGCACGGACATAGCACCCCATGACAACAATAGTAATAGCAGCTCCCAATGACTGATTGCTGCTGTCTTCAAGACATTTGTCATATCACACAGTCTTCCTGTTTAGTGCCCCATCTCCTTTTTTCTCAGGTGAATATTCCATTTCGGCCAAAGTTTCAATTCAAGATGGCTTTAAGACGCCCACCAGCCAGTTCGTCTACCTGGGCACATGCCAAGACCACGAGGGTTCTTACCCTTGGCTGGTCTACATGGACGTACATGACCTTCAGCACCAAGAGGGCCAGGACTCTTCTTCCAAGAGTGGTCTAGTTCCAGATTCCAGGTCTCCTTCAGATGGCAGCTTCTCCTGACCTACTTCCTCCTGGCCTAGTGCTTCCTTTATTCATGGCTGATATCACTTGCTTTGGATTCAAATATTAAGGGTCCTTACCCTAGGATACCTTAGGCCCAGGCACAGAGCCTGGATCTCATTCATCGTTATGCAGGACAGTGGACAGTGTGTGGTACCTGAAAGCCTTGGGCTTTCAGATCGTGCAGACCTGGGTGTGAACTATGGCTCCACAGTGTGTCTGCTGGGAGGCTGGGTGATTTACTGAATTGCTCTGCACTTCAAGTTCCTCACATGTTAGCAGGGATTTATAGTCTGCTTTGCAAAGGCTTTGGATGAAGATGAAATGTGACATCTGCATAAAGCATAAATTCGGTCCCTGGCACAGAGTTGGTGCTAAGTACCTAACTCTTGAGGCTTTGCCCGGGCCCTTGCCTGAGCTCCTGCTTCCTTTCTGTGCCCCCTTAGTATCTTAACACCTGTCACAGGAGGTGTCTGGGCCCATTTTCTGAGCATGTGCCAGCACCATACCACCGTTTCTACCTCCTTTGTTTCCACTTCCACCCTTCACTTCTAGGTCTGTGGAGCCAAACCTGAGGGCCTGGACTCCTGCCGGATGGGACCGTGTGTCCCAGGTGCGTGGAGGATCCAACCATGGGTCTCTGGCAGACTTTGCATCACTGACTAGTGATTCGAGGGTCGTGAATCCCCTATGGCCTGTCTGGGTTGGCAGGTGATCAAGACTGCGACAGGTGCGTTAGATCTTGCTACTCAAAGTGTGCTCCGTGGACAGCAGCACTGGCGTCACCTGGGAGCTTGTTGGAAATGTCGAATCCTGGGGCACTGAATCAGAATCCGTATCTTAACAGGATCTCCAGTGATTCATGTGGACATCGAGCCTTAAGAAGTCCTGGATTGGCCCCCAGAAGACCAGGGCCCCACCAATCATTTCTACAGGAGAACTTGGGTTCTTCGTTCCAGGGGTGAACACTTGTTTCTAATAGGAACCTCCAACAGGTGTGTTCAAAACAAGCATTAAATCAAATTTATCTGTGTAGGAGTCAGTTTTGTCTTCTTTCTAGGTTGTCTAAAGCAAACGTTTGAATCTCTTTCTCCAAGACCCACAAATAATCCAGGATGCTGCTAGCTTGTTTCAGATTAACTTGCTTGTCCCCATTGCCATTCGGTCAAGTCTCCCAGGCCATACCTACTCCAGCCCTTTCCGATCACGGAAACACAATCACACACACAAAGGCAGACACATATACACAGATGCATACATGCACATGGGCATACGGGCATACATTACACACACACACACACACACACACACACACACACCAGGGGCCATTTCCTACTCCTGGACCTGAGCTTATGTTGTCTCTTCTACCTGGGATGCCTTCATGCCCTTGTTTGGCTGAATTTTAGTCTTCCTTTAAGTTCCATTTAAAGCATCAGCTCAGGGGCCCTGGTTCAGGGGCTGAACCAGGGTTCAGTCTGGTTCAGTCAGCGGAGCATGCAACTCTTGGTATCGGGGTTGTGAGTTTGAGCCCCACGTTGGGTGTAGAGATTACTTAAAATCTTAAAAAATATATTTTTAAAATAATAAAGTATCAGCTTTGCTAGCACCTCCATTTTGCTCTCACAAGGCCCTTTATACAATGGCAGTGTGATGGCATCTCTATTGTCACTACACAGCATTACAATGTTCTGTTTATGGGTTGATCACGTCCTGAAACACTGAACCCAATGAGTGCCAGGCCCAGGTCGTATTTATTCATCTTTGTATCTCCAACACCTAACACAACGTCAGGCGCATTGTAGATGCCCTGAAAATGCTCACGGCATAAGTGAAGTGGTTAAAAAGCTTAGACTGTTTCAGCGGCTTGGCATTTTGTCCTTTGAAGTTTAATCAGAATGAAATAAAATTACTTCAGACTCAAAGCGTTTGGGGAAAATTCTGTAAAACCTTGCAACCCAAGTGGAAAAAGCAGATCAAAGGGAAATTAGACGGCAATTTGTTTTCTTAAAAAATTCTGCAGCGGCATTTTAATGAGAGAATATTCTTCTCATTGAAATGAAGACTACCCAGGGAAGTACTTGGTACGTTCCGGTATCCCTCCTCACACTCTCCACCAGCCATCACAGGCAGGAGCGCTGGGCAGCCTTTGTGAGGGAGAGCTCCGCGGAGGACAGTCCCAGCAGTCAGACGCTCAGCACTGACGCGCCAGTCTGCACGTGGCACAGCCAAGCCTTCCAGCCCTCCTCGCCCCGCAGGGAGAAGGTGGCAGGACTGACAGGACTTGATGGCTGAGATAAGGAGCTCTGAGCATAACTGACCCGCTCGACGCACCTCCTCTCATGTCAACCAGTCTTTCCCCCTGGTTGAAGTTCATCCGTTTGACAGACATTATACACCAAACCCTGAGGTTCTTTGCAAGGAGGCAGTCGGGACTGGATCCGAGTCTCCTAGGCTTTGGGATGTCACAGATCTGTAAAATTGTTGAAACTTTAAGGACGACTAAGTTTAGAACTGCCAGATTTGTTTTGCTAACTAGAAATGCTAAGAAAATCCATGATCAGAATTATGTCATAAAAGAAAATAAATGGTGACATTTAAACAAAATGATCCCAGAAGAAAGCCCGACTTTTAAAAAATTGAATACATTTAGCTTTATGAAACACTC
Source organism: Ursus maritimus (assembly GCF_017311325.1). Classification (NCBI taxonomy): domain Eukaryota; kingdom Metazoa; phylum Chordata; class Mammalia; order Carnivora; family Ursidae; genus Ursus; species Ursus maritimus. The sequence goes on from NW_024423675.1 coordinate 3,884,327, forward strand.
ACATTTTCATTATTTTTTCTCATTTCACAGCAGGCCAATGACGAGCGATAGTTCGGAGTAGTGTTTGGGAGATACGGGCTTTGCCAATCTTTAATACGGTAGCTCCACGTATTTGTTGAAATCCCGAAGCTTTTGTCACAGAAGAGCGAGTGAGAGCTTGCGTGCTGGCATTCCACGCCCAGCCAGTCGCTGGCTTGTTCCTTAGGTTACTGCGGCCAGAGGCACAGCTCACTCATGCCATTACCTTCCCAGAGTCAGTGTGGTATGCTCTGCTTTATGTTCATTAAAGAAGACGGAAGACTTGAAACTTTGGTGTGATTTTTCTACGGAGTTTGAGGTAGGCTTAGGCTAAGCGGAAGGTTTGAGCGGAGGACTTGATCCCATGGTGTACCCTACTCTTCTTATTTTTGCTTTGTCCACACAAGGAATATAAAGAAGATAACTTAGTACTGGGATGTGAATTTGGGGGCTTAATGCTAAGGGAAAATAAAAAAGGAACATAACACTGTGTACATTGTAAGAAAACTATGGAGTAAAAAGACAAAAAATAATTACAGTGATTGGTTGAAGGAGGGGGGATTGTGGAGAGATTTTTCTGTTATGTTTTCCAAGTTTTGTTACTATATTTATATTACTTTTGGACTTTAAAAGTAATTTTGTAATTATAAATAAGTAAGGAAAGTTGAAGAATTACATCTTTAGGGACTTCTAGGGATGCCACTAGAATGCTGTAAAAGCAAGCTGCAAACGAATGAACATGTCGTGGCAGACTGTATTTTCCAAAGACGGCCATAACACCACTGTCCCTCCCACAGACGCCTCTTCCAAAGAACCTAACACTCCTTCCATGAGCTCTTCCCCTTGAACCTGGCAAGATCTTTGTGATGGCCTCAACCAACCGCGTATGACAGAAGGGATGCAATTTGACCTTTGAGGCTAGATTATAGCAATGTCATCTACTTCTGCTCTGCCTTCTTGGGATACTGCCCCTGAGTTCAGCGGCCACGTATGATGGAGCTCAAGGAAGCAGCCCACGCAGAGAATCCGCGTAGATGTTCCGGCTGACAATCCATCCAAACGAGGACCCGGTATCGACGACCAGACATGTAAGTGAAGAAGCCTCCAGATGATCCAGTCTCCAGCCTTTGACTCTTTCCAGAGGCTTCTGACACCATGGAGAAGAGACGGCTGTCCCTTCTGTGCCTGGGTCAAATTCCTGATTAATAGAATCCCTAATTCTAAGCAAAATTAAATGATTGCTTTATATTATTAAGGTTTGGGGTTTGTTACATAAGGAATATGTGTGTAGTATCATTCTCTTTTAGTAAAAATAAGCAATCAAGAGCAGAAATGAAATCCCTGTACATCTACTTCTCTCTATAAAACATCATGGAACTTTGAACAATGCAGGGGGTTAGGGTGCCACCCCAACCACCCCACAGTTGAAAACCCACGTATAATTTTTGGCTCCCCCCAAAACTTAACTACTTAACTACTAATAGCCTACTGATGACCAGAAACCTTAGTGAAAACATAAACAGTTAACACATACTTGGTATGTTTTATAGATATTATATACTGTGTTCTTATAAAAAATAAGCTAGAGAAAGGAAATGTTAAGAAAATCACAAGGAGGAGAAAATACACGTACACTACTATACAGTGCTGACTGAAAAAAATCCACGTATAAGGGAAACTGTGCAGCTGAAACCTGTATTGTCCAAAGGTCAGCTATTTCCACAAAAACACCCTTGCAGAGAGACACGTAACTTAAAACATTGTTGTGCTAAAATATACAAAACATAAAATTTACTATTTTAACCATGTTTTGAACTTTTAAAAATATAACGGACACATATCCATTTTAACCATTTTTAAGCGTACAGATATTCACACTGTCGTACAGTTATTACCACCACCCATCTCCAGAACTTCTGTCTTCCCAAACGGAAGCTGTACCCTGTTAACACTAATGTCGCACTCCCACCACTCCTTGGCCCCTGCCACCCTTCTCCTTTCTGTCTCTGTTAATTTGACTACTCCAGGCACCTCATGTAAGTGGAATCATGCAGCATTTGTTCTCTATGACTGGCTTACATCACTTAGCATAACTTCTCATAGGTTCAACCGTACTGTAGCACGTGTCAGCATTTCCTTCCTTTTCAAGGGTGAATAATATTCCATCGTATGTGTACCACATTTTGTTTATCCATTCATCTGTCAGTGGACACTTGGGTTGCTTCTACTTACTGTAAATAAAGCCATTGCACTACAACATACAAACTTGTTGAGTTGCTATGAAATACACCTGAAACTAAGCCAACATTGTGCATCAGCTGCACTTCAATTAAAAAATAATAATAATGTGATTATAAATAATGTTGCTATGAACATGGGTGTGAAAATACCTGTTCAAGTCCCTGTTTTCTTTTTTTTTTTTTAAGATTTATTTATTTGAGAGAGAATGAAAGAGACATAGAGAGAGAGAGAGCATGAGAGGGGGGAGATCAGAGGGAGAAGCAGACTCCCTGCTCAGCAGGGAGCCTAATGTGGGACTCGATCCTGGGATCCCGGGATCATGACCTGAGCCGAAGGCAGTCGCCTAACCGACTGAGCCACCCAGGTGCCCCATCAAGTCCCTGTTTTCAATTCTTTGGGGTACATACCCAGAAGTGGAATTTGGGGATGATACAGTAATTGTTGTTAATTTTCTGAGGAAGTATCATACTGTTTTTCACAGCGACTGTACCATTTTACATTCCCACCAGCGATGCATAAGGGTTCCAATTTCTCCACATCTTCAACAATACTTATTTTGTAATTTGCTTTTTTTTTTTTTTTTAATAACAGCCATCCTAGGAGGTGGAAAGTGGTATCTCATCATGGTCTCTCATTTTCATTTTCATTTCCCTAATTATTATTATTGTTGAGCATCTTTTCATGTGCTTACTGGTCATTTGTATATTTTCTTTGGAGAAAGATTTAAGTTCTTTGCCCATTTTTAAATTGGGTTACTTGGGTCTTTTCTTTGTATATAATCTTTTAAATGTATATAGACACGAACAAGGCAGAGGCAGAAAAAAACAGCCAACAGAGTGTTACCTCAAAGAGTATGTGCTGGGAATGAGAAGACCAGGAAAAGTGAGTCTCCTTTGCCTTTTATGTCACGTATTGCTAGTTTTCACTTGTCGCCATCATGTGTCGCTAATTGAATAAAGAAAAAAATTAAAAGAAATTATCAATAAAATGTCATTTTGCTTAAGTATCTTAAAATATCTGACTCGAGGGTTTTTTTTTAATAGTACAGCCAAGAAAATGAAATAGTCTTGAGCTGACTGACCCTCCAAGCAAATTTCATAGGTAAAATTTCAATAATGAGAAGAAAACTTCATTGTTCTCCTTGAAGATCCTTGGCCTGCCTTTTCCCCCCTCTCCCCTCCTCCCTCCTGGAAAGAGCTCAGACTAAGAGAGGAGCCTGTCTCTCTTTAAAGAGAGTATTTGTTTCCATGGTAACTTGCCTTCTTCATCTTCAGAGTTGTAAAGTGGGAAATTCTATTACAGGCTTATCCAGGCAGTTGCTTTTGAAATGGTGTCTGATATTAGCTGTTTGTTTCATTCACCTTTGCTGCTCAGGCATCTTTTGAATTTGGTGATTCTGTTTCCATCAAATGGAGGAAGTAAAATAGAAGGAAGCCGATTATAACGGGTCTGAGTGGGCCTGCTGTGCACTCTTGTGGGGAGCTGTCGCGGGCTGCCGGAGCCCCTGGGTGGCGGCGGGATGTGTGAGGCCCAGGCCCACCTCTGCACTGATCCCCGGCAGCGGAGCCCAGCACACACAGCAGCTTGGAGATGCCCTGTGAGGTCAGCTGAAGAGGAAACAGAAACTACTTCTGCTGTCAACAATGACTTATTGTTAACGGATTTCATGTCTTATCTATGAGATTCTGATGTGGGCAGGGGCACTTGTTACATCCCTGCTGCGAAAGCAACTGTAGTTCAAATAGGTGCCGATCAAGCAAGTAACCAAATTACCGAGGCTGGTGATTCTCATTTCTCCGGGAGCGTCTACGCTTGTAAAGCTTCATTTATTGACTCTTGGAATAGAAGGTTTTGCGAGTTTTTATTGACCACGGTGATTGGTATGCGTGAAATCTATATGGTTTTTAATCTTTCTGAACCCTCAAACAAATGACATTTAAATCACTTTATATACACAGAAAAATCTCTCAAAAGCACCTCTTCTATTCAAGAAATTCAGCTACTTTATTTCCTATGAAAGCAACTTCATATGATTATACTGGGAAAATAATATTCTATTGCTTATCTTTTTTTAAAAACAAAGCTAATTGCTAATCAACAGCTTACCTCGAACTTCTAAACAGATTTCTTAGGCAAGATATTAGTATTTAAAAATACTTAGATTGGGATGATGAAAAAGTTCTGGAGATGGATGGTGGGAAGTCTGTGTAACGATGGGAATGCACTTAATACTACTGAACTGTATGGTTGAAAATGGTAAAATGGTTACAATGTAAACTTCATGTTATGTGTATTTTACCACAATGAGAAGGGTATTTAGAATTTTGCAATTGGAAAATACAAAAGTTTCTGCAATTGTTAAAGAAAAGCATATTGAGCACATATCTGAGAGCCTTGGGCTCCTAGCTTTTTCTCCCAACTTTTTTGAGGTATAATTGAGAGATAAAAAATTGTATATATTTAAGGTGTACAACTTGAGGTTTTGATACATGTGTTTATTGTGAAATGATCACCACAATCAAGCTAATTAACGTATTTACCACCACATAGCTGCCGTCTTCTTCTTCTTCTTTTTTTGGTGTGGTAAGAATTCTTAAGATCTACCCTTCCAGCAAGTTTTCAGTACACAGTACATACCAACTATAGTCACCATGCTGTACATGAGATCTCCAGAACTTATTCGCCTTATACCTAAAAGTTGTACCCTTTAACCAACCTGTCTTCATTTCCCCTATTTCCCCTAAGGTGCTGGCAGCCACAATCCTACTTTCTGCTTCTATGAGTTTGACTATTTTATTTTTTAAAAGATTTTATTTATTTATTTATTGGCGGGGGGAGAGAGAACATTGAATGGGGTGAGGGGCAGAGGGAGAAGCAGACTACCCACTGAGTAGACAGCCCAATTTGGGGCTCGACCCCTGGATCCTGGGATCATGACCTGAGCCGAAGGCAGCCACTTAACCAACTGAGCCACCCAGGCGCCCTGAGTTTGACTATTTTAGATTCTACATACAAGTGAGATCATGAAGTATCTGTCTGTGTCTGGCTTACTTCACTTAGCATCATGCCCTTCAATTTCATCCATGTTGTTGCAAATGGCAGAATTTCGTTCTTTTTCAAGGCTGAATAATATTCTATTTTACACCCCCCCCCCCATTTTCTTTATCCATTTATCTGTCAACAGACATGGAGGTTGTATCCATGCTTTGGTTACTGTGAATAATGATGCAATGAACGTGTGAGTACAGCTTTCTTTTTAAGATTTGGTCTTCTATGAAGCTTTCCTTCATCCTGAAACTCAGACTCCCAAGAAAATTCCAAATTTCACTCTTTCATTAACTTCAGTTCTGAAGCATTTAAAATGCTTCCCTTTTCCCATGAAAGACAATAAAAGTACTATGTTCAGTAGCCCTTACCTCTAGAGATATTACTTCATTCCCAACTCTTGCCTTAGAGGAGTTTGCTGTCTCACAAGGATAATCGAAGAACACAAATTATCCCAGAATTGCAAGGGATCTCTGTGGCCAACTCCTCTGCTGTCCTACCAAAGTAGGCTCCCCTCTCCAGCATCTCTGACAGGTGGACATTGTTTGCCCGATTACTTCCAGTGATGAGTAGCTCTCTACCTCCCAGGCAGCCCACTCCACCTTTGATCAGTCTCACTTTCTACACATTCAGCCAATGGTTTGTCTTGGCCCTGTGTCAAGCACTGGAGACACCACAGGGACCAAGATGGACGTGGTCCTGCTCTCATAAAGTTTACATTAGACTGTTCTTCTGTCTTTTAGGCTCAAATTTTGCTCCTTTACCTTATATCTCATTTGTTCTAATTATGTCTGCAGTCATAAAGAGTGCATGATGCCATTAGTGCATGCCTGCCGTGGGCAGCCTGATGCCCAGAGCCTTGGCGGCTTCATTCCTTTTACTCTTCACAGGAATCCTATGAGGCAGAGACCATCATTGTCTCCATTTTACCACTGAAACTAAGACTTGAAAGGTTAAGATTCTTGGCTAAGATCATAAAGTTAGTATCTGTTTCTCTATTGATATTCATTTATTCATCACACACCGGTTGAGAATCTACAATGTAACTTACTGGCAATGGAGAAAAACTTGATGGTGGCTGTCCTAAAGAGCTCACAGACAAATGGGGGAAGACGTCAAGCAAACGAACGGGTAGAATGCAGTGTGCCGGGCTGTGCTCTGGCGGTGGTGCCCAGTTGGTCTCATCTGGTCTACGGGGCCAGTGAGGCTCCCGATGAACGCAGCCAGCCCTTGCTGTTTTCTGTCACACGTCTGACCCCTCTAATCCATCACCTGTATCCTGAGTGATGTTTAAACTGTGAATCGGTTTTGTCACATTCACTCATTTCTTTGTGCAGCCCACAAATTTTTTTTTTTAAAGATCTTATTTGACACAGAGAGAGACAGCCAGCGAGAGAGGGAACACAAGCAGGGGGAGTGGGAGAGGAAGAAGCAGGCTCATAGCCGAGGAGCCTGACGTGGGGCTCGATCCCATAACGCCGGGATCACGCCCTGAGCCGAAGGCAGACGCTTAACCGCTGTGCCACCCAGGCGCCCCAGCCCACAAATATTTTTGAGTGCATACTTTGTTAGCCTTTTGGGACACGACAGTAAATAAATCAGATATGGCCAGGACATTTATAGAGTTTGTAAGGTAGGTAAGAAAAAGAGAGAGATGAATACGATCATAAAAAAAAAAAAAAAGCAAAAAAACCATACAGCCAATGTGGAAAACAGTTTTGACAGTTTCTCAAAAAGTTAAGAATAAAATTACCATATGACCAGCAATTCCACTCCTCGGTATATACCCAAAGAAATTGAAAATAGGTACTCGAATAGCTGTACACAATTTTTCAAGCAGCATTATTCACAAAAGCCAAAAGATAGAAACCACCCAAATGTTCATCATGGGAGAAATGGAGAAACAAACATGGTGGTATGCATACAGTGGAAAGTTACTTAGTCATATAAAGGAGCTGAACAGAAGCGAGGCACAAAATGTTACCTATCCTACAATCCTTTTTGTATGAACTATCCAGAATAGGTAAATACATACAGACAGAAAACAGATGGATGGTTGCCTGCAGCCGGAAGGAGGGAAGAACAGGGAGTAACTGGTAATGGGTACCGGGTTTTCTTTTGCGGTGATGAAAATGTTTTGAAACTAGGGGCGCCTGGGGGGCTCAGTGGGTTAAGCGTCTGCCTTTGGCTCAGGTCATGATCCCAGGGTCTTGGGATAGAGCCCCCAGCCGGGCTCCCGGCTCAGCGGGGAGTCTGCTTCTCCTTCTGCCTCTGCCTGCCACTCCCCCTGCTTGTGCTCTCTGTCAAATAAATGAATAAAAAGAAAATGTTTTGAAACTAGAGGTGGTGGTTGTGCAACATTGCGAATGTGGTAAATGGCACTGAATTGTATGCTTTAAAATTGTTAATTTTCTGTTATATGAATTACACCTCAAAAAAAAAAAAAAACCCCAAAAGCACAACAAAGGAGCCGATTTTAGATTGGGGTCAAGGAAGGATTCTCCGAGGAAGCACAGTTTTTTGTTTTTTTGGTAAGAGTTTATTTTTGTCAGAGAGAGAGCGAGCACAAGCAGGGGAAGTGGCAGGCAGAGGGAGAGGGAGAAGCAGACTCCCTGCTGAGCAGGGAGCCCGTTGTTGCGAGGCTCGATCCCAGGACCCCGGGATCATGACCTGAGCTGAAGGCAGACAGTTAACTGACTGAGCCCCCCAGGCGCCCCTGAGGGAGCTCAGCGGAAGCTGGGTGGGAACTTGAGGTCCCAGCTGAGCAAGAGTTAGCTGGAGCGGGTTGTGAGAAGATGCCCCTGGCAAGAAGACGGTGTGGATGGAGCTGAAGGGAGGGCCGTGGCAGGATGAGGTAAGGATTTGTAGACGCGTCAAGCGTCTCAGATCTTACCGCAAATACCATGGGAAGTCGGAAGAGTTTTAAACCAGGGACAGTCACAGTAGCCTACACGTTATGACTTTTGATTTCTGCAGGAATGGACGGCAGGGGAAAAGGAGCAGAGCAGGGACGCAGGAAGAATGCAGTGCATAACAGCAACTTGGACTAAAGCTCTCTGGGACTGCCAATTCGGTCCACACCCCTCCAGGGACACAGCTGTCATCAGGACCTTGTCCCTTCCCAGTGCCCCTGGCCCACCTCACCCTGCTCACCCCACAGCCTCTGCTACAGCTATATGGAATGGCCCTCAGTCCTCAAGAGGTACCGTAATCTCTTTCACTCCAGGCCACTGAATGTTGTGCTCCTAACCTGAAACATTTTCCCAGCCTATCTGCCCGGCCAACTTCTCTTCACCCTGCAGTACGCAGCTAAGGCTCAGAGGGTCCTGGCCCCAGGCTACTACAGGGCCCTCCGTGGGAGCTCCCTCCGGCACCCTGACCTAATTCTGTGATGGCACATATCACAGGGGGTGGCCTTTGCTTGTTTTACTCCCTTGGTTTTTTTCCATTAACATGAATTTACAATAGCCACAAGATAGAAACAGGCAGGAACCCCTTTGTCCGGGGGCCTCACACCATACATTGTGGTAGATGAATTCTTTCATGAGAAGCGAGTCAGAATGTAAGGCGGCTCCCCTCAAGGTCTGCTTTGAACTCTTGGTTAACATCCTTTCTTTTTTTCTCCAAAGACCTCCATTCCCACCCTCCCACGGATACTGTCCCTTGTCGAAATGCTTGCCTCTTTCCACCCTTCAGAGTATCTTCATCCTTAGGATCAATCACATTTTAGTCCTGCAGACTGCTCGAGGGTGAACAAGCCTCTCACCATTGCTTCTGTTCATAATGCCGACACTCTTCAGTACGTTTTCCTTCCTTTTTCATGACACTTCTATCTCCTTAATCTGAAGACTAGCAATTCATAAATAACTGATTTTTAAATAAAGACATATTGTTCTAATGGACATTTAACCTGCACGTTGGAAGTACTGGTCAAGTTTTTACTCTTGAAGATTCCATTTTAAGCATATATTCATTTCATTGTTATTCGGGCCCTTATCTATTTTCTGAAAACGTTCACCTATCATTTCCCAGAGTGACGTTCAGACTTAGCATAATGTGGAGAGCGCAAGCAGCTTGTCCTGAGTCCCACCTCTGCCATGCACTAGCAGGATAACGTCAAGCAAATTATTTCACCTCCCCATGCTTTTGTGCCTTCCTTTGTAACTGGAGATAATAATGGTACTTACCTCAGAGTTTTTGTGAACACTGGACAAGTTAATACTTATAAAACAGAGCAGTGGCTGGAGTTCGCAGCAGCAACAAATACCTTCTGAGGAAGGGGAGACGGGAGTTGCGTGCGCTCCGGCAGCTGGGAGCTCCTGTCTGCACGACTCCACCTGCTCCTTTCTCCTTTCTGTGCAGAGTGGGGACAGGCTGGAGACAGCTGACTTGGAAAAAGTGTGCTGCCACCTGCGCAGTGAACTCCAGCAGTACGCCCGACCGCAGAACACATCTTTCTGAAGCCCCAAGAGCCTGAGGGACCTTGGTTTGATTGTCATGGTTCCTTTCCATTTATCAAACTGATAAAAAACATTCTTTTGAATGCCTAGACTGAAAAATCATCCCCTACTGAAAGAAAAAAAACCATTCCTGACAACATAGCTTTAACTTAATTTTCATATTAAAGACTTAAGTGATAAGAAAAAGCTAAAATATCTAAGACAGTCTGAGGAAAACTTTGAAATGGAAAATAGTTCTTTGCTTGACTAAAGAAAAAATGGCTTTTTTCTTAGGCTGAGCAAAATCAACATGAATGAGCCATTGCTACTTTTTGATTCTATCAACTTTCTGATTAACAATTAGTGAGCATTTATGCCCTGCTTGCCTCAAAAAGTAGAAGCAGTTCGTGACTTCAATACAACGGGCAATAGAATAAGTGATCAAGATGCAGACTAGCCATCTGCAGAGGATGCAGATGGACTAGACGTCATTTGCTTGCACATATGTTACTCAGGGGCAGCACACGGAGCCAGACACCTCCTTGGGGTTGGGCAAGGATTGGGAGAGGAAGGACCAGCAAACTCCCCTGAAGGTCAGGAAGGTGGTTCAGCCATGTAGGTGGAGCCTGGTGCCCAGAGAGGAAGGTGACCAGTGGAAGGTAACTGGCCATTCAGACGCGCAGCTGACCTTGACAAGTTTCAGCAGGGTATCATGGGCTACAGGATGTCACCTCTGGGAACAGACCATGCTTGGACGTTGGACAGGCAGGGAATTGGACAACCTGAGCTGGATCAGCTGCTAACATATTTGGTGGCAGTGTTGATGGGATGAAGGCCTATGATGGGCAAGATCAAGGCAGGACTCCAGCCCTAAAGGGAAGCTGTCGCCCTATGAGGGTGTAAGTTCAGCCAGATGAGGAGTAAGGGGACCTTATGTTGAGTCCCTGAGTGGCCCACACTCCCAGGGTGTGAAGAGGACTGAGTCAAGTCACATGGAGGGTCATGGCAGGCATGTGGTAGTAGGAAAAGGCTCTCCCTGACTGGTGGTATCAGTTGGGTAAACTATCTGCTGCAAGCGGCTGAAAACCCGAGTTGCTGTGGCTGCCTGTGTAGGGACCTTTACTGCTTATTAATAAGAAGTCTGGAGAGCGTGATCTCAAGGTTGGTGGGGCTGCTCGTCAAGGTCATTCCCATCCTCTGCTCCATCACCCTTACATGTGGGCTTTTTGTCACCATGATCACATGATGGTTCCATGTATTAGGTCCTCATGGTGTCTTAAGCAGGAAGGACAGATGGGAGCAAAAGCCTGCTTCCATCTAGGCCTGTCTGGAAAAAGGCTTTTTCAGGAGCCCCCCAGCAGTCTTCCCCCAACTGCCCACTGGCCATATGTAGGTCATTCAGCCACTCCAACAGAAGTTCGAAATGCACATCTCTTGTTTCCAGCCTCTGCAGAGGCAAGAGAGAAGGGTGGTAAAGATAATGATTGCTGGGGGTGCCTGGGTGGCACAGCGGTTAAGCGTCTGCCTTCAGCTCAGGGCGTGATCCCGGCGTTATGGGATCGAGCCCCACATCAGGCTCTTCCGCTATGAGCCTGCTTCTTCCTCTCCCACTCCCCCTGCTTGTGTTCCCTCTCTCGCTGGCTGTCTCTATCTCTGTCGAATAAATAAATAAAATCTTAAAAAAAAAAGATAATGATTGCTGGAATTCTTTTTTAGATAAATCTTTTGTTTAATGTAATTTTTTTTCTCCTTTTCCCCTTAATCTGAGCAGCACCCTAGATGCCCCTTCCCTCTCCCTTTCAGAAGAATATTAAATTGCTTTGGCTCCTTTTAGGAAAAAATGGTACTGATTTTCTCATGGAGAGTTCATCCGTCTTTCTGAGATTGACCAATCCTTATTCTTCAGGGTCAGGTGTTAGAGCATGTGAGCCTTGCACCGGAACTGGTAGCCCACAGTGAAGTGAGGCACCAACAGCTGGACAGATGGCAGCCTGAGAGAATACTACCCTACATTTTTTTTTTTTCTTAAGATTTTATTTATTTATTTGACAGAGACAGCCAGCGAGAGAGGGAACACAAGCAGGGGGAGTGGGAGAGGAAGAAGCAGGCTCCTAGCGGAGAAGCCTGATCTGGGGCTCGATCCCAGGACCCTGGGATCATGCCCTGAGTCGAAGACAGACACTTAACGACTGAGCCACCCAGGTGCCCCACTCTCCTACATTTCTTGTCTTGGAAAACTGCCAAACTCTAGGGGCCAAAGAGAGTTCATTTCAGGCAGCTGAGTTTTCACTTAATGACTTCTGCCTCTCCTCATCCCAATCTATGTCCTTGGATAGAAAAGGCCTAAGAATAGAATAATAAAAACAAAAACTATGTAACTATGAAGCATGAATTTCCTTATATGCTAAAAGGGTAGAGACTTGAAAACTGAAAAGATCAGTTCTCCCAGCCTAAAATGGTCTAGAAAACAGTTGAGCAAGGAGGCCAGTTTAGGGTCCTCCGACCTGGAGGTGCTCAGTCTTCAGGGGACGAACATACTACAGAACTGGGTACACCTTGGAGAGAAATGTAGGGGTCACTGAACATCTAGAGTAGAAGAAAGACATGTTCAGACAAATTAATCAATCAAAATGTTTACCTCACTTGTGCCTTTTCTCAAGAAGTTGCTGGATGATATATTTTAGCAAAATGAGGGAGTAAACCACACACACACACACACACACACACACACACACACACACACACAAAAGACATGAAGTCCAGGGAACGGGGACCCAAGAGAGAACCAAAGGGAAGTCACAGGAAGACAGCTCAGTCCTGGCCTGGAGAGCACCAAGTCTGTATGGGACCTTGGGGAACTGTACTGGGTCTGCAGAATGATGGCTCCAAAGAGGAAATGGATCTGCAACTGTGTTTGAGAAAATGAAAAATTATTAATAGGTGTGGGTGATAAATCTGTCGGAGCATTTTTTTCTAAAAGTAATAAATCTAGTTCTTCCTTGGCGCTGCCAGCAGAGGTGGCAGCCATTTCCTACTTGGCATCATGGCTGCCCTCAGCCCTCTGGTGAAGCCTAATTTTCCTCTATGAAAAAGAGGACCATCCGGCACCAGTTAGTGATGTATCAAAATCAAGCACAGCTGGCGGAAACCCAGAGGCAGAAGAGTCAAGGGCCAGATCTTGATGCCCAACACTGGTTACGGGAGTAACAAGAAAACAAGGCACATGCTGCCCAGTGGCTCCTGGGACATTTCCGTCCACACTGCCAAGGAGCTTGAAGTGCTGCGAACGTGCAACAAATCTTACTGTACAGAGATTGCTCACAATGTCTCCTCCAAGAACCCTACAGCCATTGTGGAAAGAGGAGCTCAGCTGGCCATTAGTCACCAATCCCAATGCCAGGCTTGCAGTGAAGAAAATGAAATGAAAATGAATAGACAGCTGGTGCCCATGTCGTTACTGTGTTAATAAAACCATAAAATAACCAAAATAAGGAGATAAATCTATAGACAAATGAAAAAAGATACTAGTAGAAACAAATGGTTTTAAGAGAAAGGCCATATAATTATAGTCATACGTTACCTGGCTCAGCTGTGAACACTAGTTATACAGTCATACTAATGCAATATTGACTTATTTAATCTAAAATCGTGATCTAAGTATATTGGGATGAAAGGGTAAGGAAAATGGGAGAGGTGTGCACAGACTGGCTAAATCCTCCACTACCACAATATGAGGTCAAAATTTTGGTATGCAAAATTCATCAACAGCAGTACAAACATATTATCTACAAGTATGGAGTTAAAAAGAAACAGGACCAAGTCCCACATCAGGCTCCCTGTTCAGCGGGGAGTCTGCTTGAGGATTTCTCTCCCTCTCCCTTTGTCCCTCGCTTCCCCGGGTTGTGCTCTCTTGGTCTCTCTAAAATAAATAAATCTTAAAAGAAAAAGAAAAAGAAAAAGAAAACTGACCTTGCCTGAAATAATCTTTTTTTAAAAAATGACTTCCTTGCCCATACCCTATTCTGGCTATAAAAGCCTTCCAGAGCTCCTTTCTACTTTCTAGATGCGATGTTGCTCAATTCATGAACTGCTGAATAAAGCCAATTAGATCTCTACATCTACTCACCTGAAAATGGTTTTGAACAGGGCAAACAGAAGTGGACTGAGTGAGAGGTGGGGCATAAGTTGCTCATTTTGCTAGAAGATACACTGCATTTTTATTTTTTTTTTAAGATTTTATTTATTTATTTGACAGAGATAGAGACAGCCAGCGAGAGAGGGAACACAAGCAGGGGGAGTGGGAGAGGAAGAAGCAGGCTCACAGTGGAGGAGCCTGATGTGGGGCTCGATCCCATAACACTGGGATCACACCGAGCCGAAGGCAAATGCTTAACCACTATGCCACCCAGGCGCCCCGATACACTGCATTTTAAAACTAAATGCACGCATCACCTTAAAAAATGAAAACGCATCTTTAAAAATGCACATACGAAGTCAGGCAAATTGTTAATTTACTTGCTGAGGTGTATTCTGCTGCTTTGCTCTGAAGCTCCTGCCCCCCAACCTGTGGTCAGGCTGCCTTGGATGTGCTATGCAGTCAAGACCCTTAGTGAGCTGACCCAGCAGGTGGAAGTGAGGGAGCGGCAGCATCTCGGGGCTTGTTTGGCCATTTTAGGTCCATCCATGTTGTGGCAAATGGTAAGACTTCATTCCTTTTTATGGCTGAGTAATATTCCATTGTATACACATACACACATCTTCTTTATCCATTCACCTATCAATGGACACTTAGGCTGCTTCCATATCTTGGCTACTGTAAATAATGCCGCAATAAATATATGGATGCATATATTTTTTTTGAATTAATGTTTTCATTTTCTTTGGACAAATATCCAGTAGAATTATTGAATCATAGGGGAATTATATTTTTAATTTTTTGAGGAACCTCTAGACTGTATTCCACAGTAGCAGTACCAGTTTGCATTCTCACTAACTGTGCACAAGGGCTCCTTTTCCTCCACATCCTTACCAATACTTGTTAAACTTATTCCAGAATAGTTTGGGAGCTTCTATGAAAATGAAAGCATATTCTTGGATGGAACATTCCTTTTAAGGAATCTACAGGATTCAGAGCCCCTGTATAGAAGGGTATATACCAAGAAGTTACTTGAAATACTGCGTAATGACCAAAAATATTTTTTAATTAAAAAAAAATATACCCTAAACTCAAAAATGTCTATTGATAGGGAAAATATTAAATTATGTAAATTACAGTTTTTTTTAAAGGACTGAATTAAGTCTATATATGTTGATCTAGATTAATGTCCATGATCTATTGCTACATGAAAATAGGACAATGAAGGGCAGACATATGATGCTGTTTTGGTAAAAAAAAAAAAAAAGGCAAAAGAAAAAGACTGCATGTATAACATGACATGCATATGAATACTGAGAACAGTAGGGAAGGATGCTCTTAACAGATTATTACCTTTTTTATGTCATTGTGAATTGTTTGGAATGTTTAATGAGAATAGATAACTTTGTATTTTGAAAATCTAAATTTGAAGGAGGCAGCAAGAGGGGAGACCGAAGGGGTGGGAAGTCATTCACTGAAGGTGCAGTGGGGACATGGGTTGCTGCTGGAGGATGGGAATTAGAGGAGATTTGTATTTGTGTATTTGCTAAAAGATTCTGCAACAAGAATATTAATTTCTTGGTTTACAGAAAAGTGATTTACATGTTTGAAATAAATGTTTCAAATTATAATATTTTGAAAAGTAATTGTATCAGATGAATAAGGCTTCATAAAATGTACTTATAGCATAATGTAACTAACCTGATGAAGGCGTGCAAAGATAACTGTTTTTAGATAATCAAGAATATTTTCTTTTTAAATTGATGTTCTGTGATTACTACAGTCTGTAAATAGTGACAAAGACTCTAATAAATGAGGGAAAGAGGGAAAACACAAGAACACAGCATGAATTGGTCTAGAACCATCTAGAAGAGAACAAATTGCAGCTAACAGTTTTTCAGAGTACATCTGCAGCCACACATATAATGAATCATAAATCTCTCTGCACCCCAAAAAGGTTTTTGATCTGAAGCACACAAGGAAAGTTTCAAGTTGTATTGTCTCCCTTGAGGGAAAGAAATGAAGGTGAATTCAAAAATTAATGAAGAACAAATCCCAATCTCACTGAGACACTCAGTTTATAGAGTTGTGAGCAGACTCCCATCAACAGAATACACATGTAGACAGAAAATTTGCATAGACAAAGCAAAGCACCTTCTGCCTATGTTATCCGACTCTGAAACCAGGAACCAAAGGAGCTGGGTCCTTTTCATGAACACATACCTTACTAGCAATGAAATGTCCTTTAACTTTGCTTACTCATTCCTTTAAAGTGGCTAAAGGGGGAGTTTCCTGCTGTGCTTTTGTTCAGGCCCTGCCAATACTGTCAACCACTTGGGGACATGACAAAAGACTAGAGAAAATACTGAAAAGATATACCTTTGTTTTAAAGCTACCATAGCTTATTCTCATACTTAGGAAGCCTCAGATGAGTCTACTTTTTCCAATATTAGCCATGCCAACTATCACAGTTAAAACTACACACTGCTAACAAAAGTGACTATCTTTTTTTTTTTTTAGAGGTGGGGGAGGGGCAAAGGGAGAGAGGGGAGAGAGAATCTTAAGCAGGTTCCAAGCGCAGTGCCCAGTGTGGAGCCAGACGCAGGCTCGACCTCACAACCCTGAGAGCATGACCTGAGCTGAAATCAAGAGTCAGACGCTTAAACGACTCAGCCACCCAGGCGTCCCCATAAGTGACTATCCTAAAAGGAACAGAAAGAAAGCACTACTCTTTGGGTAGGTTGATAAATCGAAACACACGGGAAATCAGCTTTTTTATTTTTCCTTGCCTAAACAAGCTAGTAGCTGAGCCAGTTCTGCTTTCTGAAATGTTTAAACATTGCTATAATTGTTCCTTAGAACTTCATTTAGGATCTGAACAACCTGCCATTTCCCTTAAATAACAACCTGTCACAGTGACAAATGCGGAGGTGGTTGGTCCGCAATGCAAAAGTAGTCTGTTTCAGCAGGCTGTGCCACATACGAGCAAGTCAGATTCATTAACTTGAAAGAATAAAATTTGCCCCTACTGAGACAGTGCTTTGGTTATTTGGGGGTAAGTTGTCTTACTTTATACTTAAAGATAGTCAAATGGGGCTCAGAAGTATAAAATACGTTACTTTAAAGATTTCCTTTACCACTTCTGTTCCAAATTCTCTTATTCTGCTGGCTGGTAGGAATGGGGCATTTTATTATCTACTAGAATGTGACATTTCATCTTATAGGACTGTCCCCTACAAACTGATTTCAAGAACATGTGGATACACTTCTTCACTTTTCTTTGGTGAATAGTTGTTTTTTTAGTGATTTTTTTTTTTTTTTTAAGATATAAAGAAGCAAAAAGAAAAGAACCATAGTAGCGAGGACAAGGTCAGACTATTCACGGACATGACAATCTCCAGTTTTTATTATTTGTAATTCCAAGCTAGGCATGCCATCTATAGATGTATGATAACGAGGACATTTCTGCTTTCTTCTAGATCGGCATTCATCAAATTGCTCCTGGACATGGGGAAGGAGGTGCAGTCTTCAATGAGCTTTACTTTGGAGCCTGAAAACGAGAGGGTTATAGCTGTGTGAAGGAAAAACAATTCCCTGGAGAAAAAGACCTGGGAGGCAGACTGGTTCTGGGCCTGGTTAGATGTCATCTTACTGTTGGGAGTCCGGAGGCCCAGCGAGTTTCCATGCCGAGTACACAGGATGGCCTCGATCCAATTCTAAATGCCTGTAATCTTGGTATTGTTGGTGTTACCTTTCCCCATTCTCCACTAGGGCAAATTAGTTTCTTCTGTCACATATACTTAAGGTATTGATTGTAAGAAAGAATGAATCAAAATATTGGGAGGGGAAACAGGTTCAATGTGTATTTGTTGACTCCTCATTTCAGGAAAGATTCTAAATCTTCTCATTTACAGTAACAACGTTAACATAAATTCTTTACAGTGCTTCTAAAAATGTTACCTTGATTTAGGAATCCGTAAATGTTCTGTGAAGGAATGTAAAAGTCAAGCTCCCCATAGATCTTTAAGAGTGTAGGAAGAGTCCTGGATTTGGGGCAAATTATTGCTCCTCTGCACAAGGGATGCACTTGCAAGACCAGCATAATGGAAAGAGTCTCTCTCCGATAAAATGGCAGGGTAGCGTTCCCTGATAACAACATATGACCATTGTAAGTCTTGCTGTATTAAACCTGAGGGATGCTGAGAGAAACAGCTGCCTTCAAACGTAAGTGGAAATTGAACTTAATACTCTAATCACCATAAATTGTAGTGATTATTTGTGTAAAACCATAAGTATATGCTATGACTAAATGAGTCATTTACAGAATATCCTTTCAGTTATTAACTTGGCATAAATACTAATCCCTGAAGATTAAGTTGAACACTAATCACTTTGAACATTCAAGGACCTTTTGTAATCCTGAGTTTCTTATTTACATATGATAATTTCCCTGGTGGTAGCTGAGTAGGGCTGATCATTGCAACGTAAGCAATAATGTATGACAAGGCAAGTTAGAACAACTTTTCCGCTCTTCTCCCAATCCCTCCCCTTCCTTCATTCCCAATTTGAGCTTAATTAAAACTCCTCAGAACCTGGCTCTGATAACTAGAGGGCCAAACAAGCCCCAAAATGCTGACGCCTCCCTCACTTCCACCTGCTGGGTCAGCTCACTAAGGGTCTTGACTGCATAGCACATCCAAGGCAGCCTGACCACAGGTTGGGGGACAGGAGCTTCAGAGCAAAGCAGCAGAATACACCTCAGCAAGTAAATTAACAATTTGCCTGACTTCGCATGTGCATCTTAAAGACACGTTTTCATTTTTTAAGGTGATACGTGCATTTAGTTTTAAAATGCAGTGTATCTTCTAGCAAAATGAGCAACTTATGCCCCACCTCTCACTCAGTCCACTTCTATTTGCCCTGTTCAAAACCATTTTCAGGTGAGTAGATGTAGAGATCTAATTGGCTTTATTCAGCAGTTCATGAATTGAGCAACATCACATCCAGCAAGTAGAAAGGAGCTCTGAGGAGCTGTACAAAATAGAAGACTTTTATAGCCAGAATAGGGTATGGGCAAGGAAGTCATTAAAAAATGACCAGGTCACTTTCCTAGGTCACTTTCCTAGGTGGGAAGGCTGGGGTCTATCATACAGATTAACTCAGGGAATTTCACCTAGAGTGTATAAATGCTAAGTGAAATTAACTCACAGAAAGACAAATATCATATGATTTCACTCATATGTGGAATTTTAGAAACAAATGAATAAAGAAAAACAGAGACAACAAAAAAGACTCTAAAATACAGAGAACTAGTGGTTGCCAGAGGGGAAACGGGTGAAAGGATGAGAGAAATAAGGGGATTAGGAGTACACTTATCTTGATGAGTACTGAGAAATATACAGAATTGTTCATACACCTGAAACTAATACATAACACTGTATATATTCATATAACAGTGTGACAGTACACTGTAGGTTAATTATGCTTGAATAAAGAATATTAAAAAAAGAACTTCATAGGAAAAAACAAAAAGCTTTTTCTCTTTGAGAAATATGATTAAGAAAACGAAAAACGCAAGCCACAGACTGAGAGAAAACATTCACAGCACAAATATCAGACAAAAAACTGTAACAAGAGCATATAGAAGTCCTACAACTCTATATTAAGAGAAATAACCCAATTAAAAAATGGACAAAGGATTTTAACAGACACTACACAAAACAAATTATATGAAAGCCCAATAAGCACATGCCAATATGCTGAAAATCATTAGCTGTCAGGGAAATATTCAATTAAAAGTGCTGTAGGTTACCACGTCACATCTATTAGGATGGCTAAAATTAAAAAGATTGATCATACCAAATGTTGCCAAGGATGTGGAGCTGCTGTAATTCTGACACTGCTCTAGCACTGCTGGTGGGAATGCAGAATTATATAGCTGCTCTGGAGAAGTCTGGCAGTTTCTTAACTAGTTAAATATATACCTACCATAAAACTCAGTCGTTCCACTTCCAAGTATTTACCCCAAAGAAATGAAAACACATGTCTATGTAAAGACCTGTATACAAATGTTCAAAGGAGCTTTATTTGTTAGGAGTCAAAAATTGGATAAAAAAGATGGCGGAGGAGTAGGGGCCCTTTTCTCAGCTGATCCCCTGAATTGAGCTGGATATCTACCAGATCATTCTGAACACCCATGAAATCAGCCTGAGACGTAGGAAGATACATGTGGATCTCTAGAAACGCACATTTCCAGCGCTGAATATTGAGGTACGAAGCAGGGAGCTGTAAACCCACGCACAGATATCGGAAGATAAATGGAAGGGGGAGGGAGCCGCCCCGCTGGGGCGCCGGGAAGCGGTAGCCACCTGCACGGGGGAGCGGGCTGGACTCACGGACCGGCACCCGCGAGAGAACAGACTGAGA
Organism: Ursus maritimus; assembly: GCF_017311325.1. Classification (NCBI taxonomy): domain Eukaryota; kingdom Metazoa; phylum Chordata; class Mammalia; order Carnivora; family Ursidae; genus Ursus; species Ursus maritimus. Next base: position 3,904,631 of record NW_024423675.1, read on the forward strand.
CCGTGAGCCGGGGAATGCCCGCCACCAGACTGAAAACTGGAGCTCCGGAGCGTGCGAACCACACTGAGACAGAGAGCTTGGGAGCGCGCGGGGGAACCGGGGCGGCTGGCGGTATTAGAAGCATGAAGGACAGAGACCTGTTGGCCCTGGAAGCAAGGGCTGGGAGAGCGGCTGTGGGGCGCGCAACCTGGGACGCTGCAGGGTTTTAGCAGCACCGACAGAAACAGAGTTAGAGTAGCGAGGACAGCTCAGTGGAGAGCAGACTGTGATCTCTCTGTTCTGAGACGGAGGCTAGGATACGGCCACTGCTGCTCTGACTCTCAGAAGAGCCACAGAAAACCACCAGGGAAAGCTGCCAGAGAACAAAAGCCTGGAAATACCGGTTCACATTGTGCCCATCCCCATCCCCCCCACAGGGAACGGGGCAAGTCTACCCAAACAGGGTTGCCTGAGTATCAGTGCGGCAGGCCACTCCCCCCACAAGGCAGGTTGAAAAATCAGGAAGCCCACATCCCTAAGGTCCCTATAAAACAAGTGCACATTGCCTGGGTCCTGGTCAATAATTTGGGCTCTGTACATCCCCACAACTACTCCTCATCAGAATGACAAGGAGGAGGAATCCCCCCCAACAAAGAAAAGATACAGAGACTGTGGCCTCTGCCACAGAACTAATGGATATGAATATAACCAAACTGTCAGAAATGGAGTTCAGAGTAACAATGGTCAAGATGATGTGTAGGCTTGAAAATATTAACGAAAATATTAATGAAAATACAGAATCTCTAAGGGCGGATATGAGAGCAAATCTGGCAGAAATTAAAAATGCTATGAATCAAATGCAGTCTCAACTAGATGCTCTGACGGCCAGGGTAAATGAGGCAGAGAACGAATTAGTGAATTGCAAGATGGGATGGTAGAAAAGAAGGAAAAAATGGAAACTTGGTTCAAAAAAATCCAATCTCAAGAATGTAGATTACGGGAGATTACTGATACAATGAAACGTTCCAATGTCAGAATCATCGGCATCCCCAAGGGGGTGGAGAAAGAGAGAGGTCTAGAAGAGATATTTGAACAAATCGTAGCTGAGAACTTCCCTAATTTGGCAAACGAAACAAGCATCGTGTCCAAGAGGCAGAGAGGACCCCTCCCAAGATCAATGAGAACAGACCTACACCACGTCACATCATAGTGTAATTCGCAAATATCTGATCAAAGGATACAATCTTGAAAGCGGCCAGGGGGAATGGAATCCTCATGTACAGAGAGAGGAACATCAGAATAACGTCAGACCTGTCTACAGAAACCTGGCAAGCCAGCAAAGGTTGGCAAGGCATATTCAGAGCTCTAACTGAGAAGAACATGCAGCCAAGGATCCTTTATCCAGCAAGGCTGTCATTCAGAATCGATGGAGAGACAAGGAGCTTCTAAGACCGGCAGAAACTGAAAGAATATGTGACCACCAAGCCAGCCTTCCAAGAAATATTAAGGGGGGTTCTATAAAAGTAAAAAGACCCCAAGAGTGATACAGAACAGAAATTTACAATCTATAGAAACAAAGACTTCACAGGCAACATGACAACATAAAAATCATATCTCTCAATAATCACTCTCAATGTGAATGGCCTAAATGCTTCCATAAATGCCACAGGATTGCAGACTGGAAAGAAAGACATGACCCATCCATTTGCTGTCTACAAGAGACTCATTTTGAACCTAAAGATACATCCAGACTGAAAGTGAAGGGTTGGAACACCATTTTTCATGCCAGTGGACCTCAAAAGAACGCTGGGGTAGCAATTCTCATACCAGACAGATTAGATTTTAAACTAAAGACTGTAGTTAGAGATACAGAAGGACACTATGTTATTCTTAAAGGATGTATCCAACAAGTGGATATGACAATTATAAATATCTATGCCCCCAACAGGGGAGCAGCTAGATACACAAGCCAACTCTTAACCAGAATAAAGAGACATATAGATAATAATACGTTAATAGTAGAGGACCTCAACACTCTGCTCTCAGCAATACATAGATCGCCTATGCAGAAAATCAACAAAGAAACAAGAGCTTTGAATGACATACTGGACCAGATGGACCTCATAGATATATACAGAACACTATACCCCAGAACAACAGAATACTCATTCTTTTCAAGTGCATATGGAACTTTCTCCAGAATAGACCATATACTGGGTCACAAAACAGGTCTCAACTGATACCAAAAGACTGAGATTATTCCCTGCATATTCTGACCACAATGCTTTGAAACTGGAACTCAATCACAAGGAAAAATTTGGAAGAAACTCAAACACTTGGAAATTAAGAACCATCCTGCTCAAGAACGATTGGGTAAACCAGGGAATTAAAAAGGAGATTAAACAATTTTTGGAGACCAATGAGAATGAAAACACATCAGTCCAAAACCTATGGGACATTGCAAAGGCAGTCCTAAGGGGAAAATACATAGCCATCCAAGCCTCACTCAAAAGAATAGAAAAATCTAAAATGCAGTTTTTATATTCTCACCTCAAGAAGCTGGAGCTGGAACAGAACAGGCCTAACCCACGCAGCAGAAGGCAGCTGATCAAGATTAGAGCACAGATCAGTGAATTAGAAACCAGGAGCACAGTGGAGGAGATCAACAAAACTAGAAGCTGGTTCTTTGAAGGAATAAATAAGATCGATACGCCACTGGCCAGACTTATTCAAAAGAATAGAGAAAGGACCTGAATTAATAAAATTATGAATGAAGGGAGAGATCACGACCAACACCAATGAAATAGGAAGGATCATTAGAAACTTTTATCAACAGCTTTATGCCAATAAATTAAACAACCTGGAAGAAATGGATGCCTTCCTGGAAACCTATAAACTACCAAGACTGAAACAGGAAGAAACTGATTATTTAAACAGACCAATTAATTATGAAGAGATTGAAGCAGTGATCAGAAACCTCCCCATAACAAGAGTCCAGAGCCTGCCGGATTCCCCGGGGAATTCTACCAAACATTCAAAGAAGAAATAATACCTATTCTCCTGAAGTTGTTTCAAAAAATAGAAACAGAAGGAAAACTACCAAACTCATTCTGTGAGGCCAGTATTACCTTGATCCCCAAACCAGGCAAAGACCCCATCAAAAAGGAGAATTACAGACCGATTTCCCTAATGAATATGGGCGCCAAAATCCTCAACAAGATACTTGCTAATAGAATCCAACAGTACATTAAAAGGATTATCCATCACGATCAAGTGGGATTCATACCTGGGATGCAAGCGTGGTTCAATATTCGCAAATCAATCAGCGTGATACATCACATCAACAAGAAAAGACTCAGGAACCATATGATCCTCTCAATCGATGCCGAAAAAGCATTTGACAAAATACAGCATCCTTTCCTGATTAAAACCCTTCAGAGTGTAGGAATAGAAGGTACATTTCTCAATCTCATAAAAGCCATCTATGAAAAGCCTACTGCAAATATTATTCTCAATGGGGAAAAGCTGGAAGCCTTTCCCTTAAGATCAGGAACTCGACAAGGATGCCCACTCTCGCCACTATTATTCAACATAGTACTAGAAGTCCTTGCAACAGCAATCAGACGACAAAAAGGGATCAAAGGTATTCAAATTGGCAAAGAAGAAGTCAAAATGTCTCTCTTTGCAGATGACATGATACTCTATATGGAAAACCCAAAAGAAGCCACTCCCAAACTATTAGAAGTTATAGAGCAATTCAGTAACGTGGCAGGATACAAAATAAATGCTCAGAAATCAGTTGCATTTCTATACACGAATAACGAGACCGAAGAAAGAGAAATTAGGGAATCCATCCCATTTACAATAGCACCAAAAACCATACGTTACCTTGGAATTAACTTAACCAGAGACGTAAAGGACCTATATTCTAGAAACTATAAATCACTCTTGAAAGACATTGAGGAAGACATAAAAAGATGGAAAGATATTCCATGCTCATGGATTGGAAGAATTAACATAGTTAAAATGTCCATGCTACCCAGAGCAATCTACAATTTCAATGCCATCCCGATCAAAATACCAATGACCTTTTTCAAAGAGCTGGAACAAACAGCCCTTAAATTTGTGTGGAACCAGAAAAGGCCCCGAACCACCAAGGAATTGTTGAAAAGGAAAAACAAAGCTGGGGGCATCACAATGCCGTATTTCAAGCTGTACTACAAAGCTGTGATCACAAAGACAGCATGGTACTGGCACAAGAACAGACACATAGACCAATGGAACAGAATAGAGAACCCAGAAATGGACCCTCGGCTCTATGGGCAACTAATCTTTGACAAAGCAGGAAAAAACATACAGTGGAAAAAAGACAGTCTCTTCAATAAACGGTACTGGGAAAATTGGACAGCTACATGCAAAAGAATGAAACTTGACCACTCTCTCACACCATACACAAAAATAAACACCAAATGGATGAAAGACCTCGATGTGAGACAGGAATCCATCAAAATCATAGAGGAGAACATAGGCTGTGACCTCTTTGACATTGGTCACAGCAACTTTTTTCATAACACATCTCCAAAGGCAAGAGAAACAAAAGAAAAAATGAACTTGTGGGACTTCATCAAGATGAAAACCTTCTGCGCAGCCAAGGAAAAAGTCAAAAAAACTATGAGGCAGCCCACAGAATGGGAGAAGATATTTGCAAATGACACTACAGACAAAAGACTGGTATCCAAGATCTACAAAGAACTTCTCAAACTGAATACATGTGAAACAAATAATCAAAAAATGGGCAGAAGATATGAACAGGCACTTTTCCAATGAAGACATACAAATGGCTAACAGACACATGAAAAAATGTTCAAAATCATTAGCCATCAGGGAAATTCAAATCAAAACCACACTGAGATACTACCTGACGCCAATTAGAATGGCAAAAATTGACAAGAAACAACAAATGTTGGAGAGGATGTTGAGAAAGGGGATCCCTCCTACACTGTTGGTGGGAATGCAAGTTGGCACAGCCACTTTGGAAAACAGAGTGGAAGCCCCTTTAAAAGTTAAAAATAGAGCTACCTTATGATCCAGCAACTGCACTACTGGGTATTTACTCCAAAGACAGAGACGTAGTGAAGAGAAGGGCCATATGCACCCCAATGTTCATAGCACCATTGTCCACAATAGCTAAATTGTGGAAGAAACCGAGATGCCCTTCAACACATGACTGGATTAAGAAGATGTGGTCCATATATACAATGGAATATTACTCAGCCATCAGAAAGAACGATTACCCAACATTTGCAGCAACATGGACGGGACTGGAGATTATGCTAAGTGAAATAAGTCAAGCAGAGAAAGACAATTATCATATGGTTTCACTCATTTATGGAACATAAGAAATAGCAGGGAGATCAGAAGGAGAAGGAAGGGAAGAATGAAGGGGGGTAAACACAAGCGGGAATGAACCACGAGAGACTATGGACTCTGGGAAACAAACTGAGGGCTTCAGAGGGGAGGGGGGTGGGGGACTGGGATAGGCCGGTGATGGGTATTAAGGAGGGCACATATCACACGGTGCACTGGGTGTTATACGCAAATAATAAATCATGGAACACTCCATCAAACTAAGGATGTCCTGTATGGTGACTAACATAACATAATAAAAAATTATTATTAAAAAAAAAAGAGTCAAAAACTGTAAACCCCAAATATCCATCAGTAGTTGAGTGCATCAACAAACTTTGCTGCCTCTCTACAATGGAAGCCTGCTGAAAAGTAATCAAGGGACAAACTATTCATTTATGCAACTTAGGTGAATATCAAAATCATTATGCTGAGTGAAAAACCAGCCAAAAGAGATTATATTCTATAGGATTAAATTCTAGAAAATGCCAAATAATTAACAGTTACAGAAAGCAGATTAGTGGTTGCCTGGGAAAGAGGGTGGAGGGACACATTATCAAGGGGTACAAGGAAACTTTTGGAATTGGGGAAAGTCTCAGTATCCTGACTGTGGTGGTTTCACAGATGTACACGTCTTGCAAAACTTACCAAATTGTACACCAAGTACGTGAAATTTGTATGAAAATTATACATTAAGTGTTGAGTACCCGTTTTCTAAGAACTTTAAAGTTCACTTTGTCTGGTTCAAAACAAAACTACTCCCAACTCCACTGGGTTTCTGACTAAAATTACATTAAACAAATTATCTATACATACATACAGCTATGTAACAATTTTTACGATATTGTTTTCTCATTTTGGATAATGTTAAGTTCATGTCTTATTTTATATTATTTATTAAGGCTATAGTGTTCATCAGCCCTATTTCCTGTTAAATGTTTTCTTTGGTATTTTATAGTATTATTGCCATTTTCAGTTGGAGTACTTTTAAAATCTTCTACTTCTGATTGTTATTATTTATAGAGAAAAAATAATTTTGATACATATCAGATATAGTCACTCTAGCAAATTCTCTGATTTTTAGAATTTAAGTAGTCTTGTGGGCTTTTTATATAATTTTACATTCCGCAACTAAAGATAATCTTGTTTCTTCATTTCCAGTATTTATATGAATTATTCTGTTATGGGGTCTTTCCATCAGCTACAACTTAAAAAAATGTTGAATGACAGTGCATCTTTGCTTTGTTTCAGATTTTAATTAAAATGCTTCAGATTTAGTGAAAATGATAGTCATTTAACTAATACACTGTTGGTTTACATGTGTGATCTTTATCAAGTTTGGGAAACTCCATTTTAATTCTTTTATTTATAAATATTATCAAATGTCCTTTAGGCATCTATTGATAGAACTGTACAGCTCATTTATATAATGAATTACACTGATAAGATTTTTTTTTAAATGTTGCATTTTTGTTATAAACATTACTTCATGTGTTAATCTTTTAATATTTTGAAGCACTCAACTCAGACAGATTTACATTTTCAAGTGTAGAACTATATTACACTGTCAACCTTAAAACAGTTATTTTACCAGCAAAACGAATTTGGAAAGAGAGGAATTGCAATTCAGAACATGTAAGCTATGGCAAACCATAACCAAGTCAGATCAAAGGAGAGGAACGGTACTTTGTATAGAGAAGAGGAGGAAGTTGGAAGGGCTGTTTTGAACCAAAGTCTATTGGAGGAAAGCGAGAGTTCATGGTGGTGAGGGTTTCTCATTGGCTGAGTTGTGGTATTTTCTTATTGTTTGGGCTAGTTGCTGGCATGGAGAAATTTTTTCTTCCTTCTGCAAACTTCCAGTCAAGGAGGTTTCTTCCTACTGAGAATACAAAGTATGTCTCTTCCCATCAGGATCTGCGATTGGTGATAAGTGCATGGAAACTCCCCCTTCTTGCCTCCTGACTCCATTTTATTTTTATTTTTTTAAGATTTTATTTTTAAAAGTAATCTCTACACCCAACATGGGGCTTGAACTCACAACTCTGATACTGGGAGTTGCATGCTCTACCGACTGAGCTTGCCAAGTGCCTCTCCCATTTTAAATGAGGTTTCCTTTATTCAGTTTCACAATACTTTTTAACAGACATACAGTATTAGCTGGTGTAGGTCTACTATAATTTACTTAACACGGATTAATGGCTATTTAGATTGTTTTTTAAAAACTCAATGCTGAGATGCCTGGGTAGCTCAGTCGGTTGAGCGTCTGACTCTTGGTTTTGGCTCTGGTCATGATCTTAGGGTCCTGGGACTGAGCTCTGCATCAAGCCCTACGCTGGGCTCTACACTCAGCTTGGAGTGCTGCACTCAGCTCTGCACTCTGCTTGTCCCTCCCCCTCTGCTCCTCCCCTTGCCAATAAATAAAATTCTAAAAATGATAAACATAATTGTGTAACAGTATACCTCTAAAATGATTTGATTTCACCTTTACTTTTTTTTTTTTAAAAGATCTTATTTATTTGACAGAGAGAGAGAGAACGCACAAGTAGGCAGAGCGGCAGGCAGAGGGAAAGGGAGAGGCAGGCTTCCTGCTNNGCAGGGAGCCTGATGTGGGGTTCGATCCCAGGACCCTGGGATCATCACCTGAGCCGAAGGCAGACACTTAACTGACTGAGCCACCAGGCGCCCATCACCTTACTTTCTATGCTTCCTCCACAGAGATGGGAGTGGCAGGAAAGACCAAGTTCGTATATTCAAAACTTCTTGAATTTCTGATGTTCAGGTATCACTCCTTGTACAGAAAGAGTTTTCTCCCCCAGGCCCTACTTACCTAAAGACATTCTGAGTTGCCTTCTATAGATTCTATAGCTCTAGCTCTGCGTCTTTCCTAATCTTACCCTTACTTCCACATCCCTATGTTTTGTGAATCTAAGAGATATGGCAGATTTTATCTTTCACTGACTCATTCATGATTCTGACTCCAATTACATGTGTGGGTGTTTCCCCCCATACCAAGCCATTAGACACAGCTGGGTGTCCTACAATTCAACTCAATTCTAACACTATCTACTCAGATACAGCAGGAGATTCCACAGGTTAAGGGTTCAGTCCTACGAGACTACTACCTCCTGCCCCCATTTCAGGCGCCAATTCCAAGTCCAGGTTATCATCTGTGCTTCTGACCCTACTGGCTATATAAATCAGAGGTCCCAACAATCTCTTCCTTGGATTTGATTAATTTGCTGGAGCAGCTCACAGAACTTGGGAGAAACATTTTACTTACTAGATCACCAGTTTGTTATAAAAGAATGTAACCAAGGAACAGCCGGATGGAAGAGATGCACAGGGCAAGGTATTCGGAAATGGTGCGTTTTCCATGCCTCCCATGTGCATCACTCTCCTCCAATCTTCGTGTGTTTACCAACCCAGGAGCAATCTGAACCCTGTTCTTTCGGGGTTTTTATGAGAGCTCCACTACACAGGCACGCCCAATTAAAATACTGGCCTTTGGGGACTTAATTCCATCTCCAGCCCTTCTTTCCTCCCTGAAGTGGAGCGCGGGGGCGGGAGGAATGAAAGAAAGTTGCCGCCTTCTAACCAGGTAGTTGGCCCCCTGGCAACCAACTCCCATCCCCACCTACTTAGGAGCTTTCCAAAAAATCACCTTATTAACAAAGCAAGACATCTTTATTGTTCTCACAACCTAAGAAATTCCAGCTGTGTGCCAGGAAAAGGAAGAAGACCGAATATAGATTTATTATCCATCACAATATCACACTCCTCTTAGCTTTCACAACACTAGATGGGTTAGAATCCAGAAAATTTACAATGGCAATACCCCTTCTATCTGCTCTATGGTGCAGGTAATTCTACAATCTGCCAGTGCAACAGAATCACTTCAGGAACCGGAAAAAAAAGTTTATAAACCTGAATAATAGCCTGTCATTGTGAAGCAGAATTTCAGAGGCTGGGTCCCTAGAATGTGTATTAATAAGAATAAGAAAACAATTTAAAGCCATTAAAGTTCTGACTTATTTTTTTTTTACTCCTCTTGTTGACACTGTGCTTCATCCTCACCAAAATCCATAGGAGAATCTTTGGAAATCTCCCTTTGGGGGTCCACCCCTACCTGCAAGGATCCAGGTTGGGGCCAGTAGTGGAAGGGAAGTTCCTGCCCGTGTGGGATTCATGCAAGGGCTCCAATAGTTGTGCCCATGGCAAAGGGCCCTGAGTTCCTGCCAAAGAAACATGGTTAGAGTGATGTGTAAGATGGTGTCCTTCTGGTTTTAATTTTTACTTTGCAGAAAACAGTAAAAAGGTAAAGAACTTTTAAAAGTGAAAAATTACTACAATGTCAATACCTGAAGACAACAACCACATCACTTCTCTGTTTTCTCTTATAGTCTTTGTTGAAACTATTCCATTCAAAGGCATTATTATTTAATTTTCATTAAAGACCAAACAGACTTTTATAAGTATGCTTAGGAACCTAGTTCTCCTCTCCTTTATTAAGTCTATCAGAAAATGTGTTCCAAGTTCTAAACTAATTAAAAATGAGATTTTTGTAAGCCTTGAAGCTAAGAAGACCTGGGTTTGAACTGCAGTCCATTTTCTAGTGCTCTAACTTCACAATTATAAATACAGGGAAATCTTTAAGTATTGTACACCATACTGGATTTTGACACTACTGTGCGTTCTTGTGAGGGGTCAGCTTTGCCTACTTTTCATATTATGGAGAGAAGGGACAGAACGTAGAGGCGGCAGTGGTCTAGTTTCCTTTCTGAGAGTGTGGTGAAGGCTACTTGTCCTCTAAATCTTTTTGATCTTTCATTTGTAACTTAATTCCTACCTTCTAGTTAGGCATACGGCTGTCCATTTATACAGACATATCCAGCCTCCCTGCAGGTAGGGTAAATGCATGTGATGAAGTTATGGCAAATGGATGGGAGCATAAGTGATTGCACCCTCTTGCTCTTGCCCTTTCCCTCTCTGGCTAGGATGCAGATGAGCGAAACTATCGTATTACTGTTGACTTTTTCTGTGAGAAAGAAAAAACTGCTTCTTGTTTAAGCTATTATTTTGGGCAGCAGCCAAAATTATGTCATTATGAATCATAGGGTACATGGAGCATAGACACTAGAGAATTTTCTGATATGGCTGCTAAAGAAGTAAAAAGGAAGAAATACTCAGCTCAGGCCAAGGAACTTTGTACCACTTCAAGTCTCCTGTAAATAAAACGTGAAATCACGAATGGGAAGACAGAATTATGTAGTCATATGTGAGTTCTAGTATGAATTTTTAAGTAAGACTATTGTCCAGCAATGTACTAATATATAATAGCCCAAATGTACTGAAATAGATTGTAAGCATATAAATTATGAATTTCATGTTAGCTTAGAGACTAAAGACATGTTTCCAATCCTCAAAGAAACAGTATCTGTTAAAAGGTTCTAATGGTACACACAAAAGAAACAAGAGTGGTATCGATTTTTGCAAGTAATATGCTCATGACACTTTAGATGGATACTAGGTAGTAAGTACCTTTGTAGGAAACGGATTAAAAGCTGAAAAGGAATGTGAAGTAATATCACCATTTTTTCTTCAACCATATAAAAAGTTACACCCATTTTCAGGTTTCTTCAGACTTCAATTTGAATTTAGTAAATTTATCAATGATTAATGTAGTTTTTCCTATAATAACTAAGAGGTATCCACACGGAGAAACAAAAAACAAGTCTGAGAAGTAACTGTAGTTTGTACATTACTTTTGTTTTTCAGAAGATAAATATCTAGCATTTGCTCACTGATTTCTGATATATTCAAAGCAATTATCCTGATGCTATATGGCATCTGTAAGAGATCACTGACCACTAAATTACAGGATAAATAATGTATTTCGTTACTTGGATATATGAAAGCACCATGGAGGCACCTGGGTGGCTCAGATGGTTAAGCATCTGCCTTCAGCTCAGGTCATGACCCCACGGTCCCGGGATGGAGCCCTGCATCAGGCTCTCTGCTCAGTGTGGAGTCTGCTTCTCCTTCCCCCTCTGCCCCTCCTCCCCTTCCCCACCCCTCTTGTGCTCTCTCTCTCAAATAAATAAAACCTTTAAAAAATACACACATATATAAAAGCCCCATGAAATGCAGATAAAGTTAAATAAGCATTTGATTCTCAAAAAGACTTCACTGAAAAAACTGACATGAAGGGCAGTTCATTTCACAAACTCAGCTTTGGTGGGACCTCAGGGCAGTAGGGATGAGAAACTCTGACAGCAATTACTAACTACTGATGGAAAAGGCCCTAGCAGTAAGCAGCACATGACCTACCAGTGTAATCTTACATATTTCTATAAGCACCTCTATAGCAGACAGGACCACGGACAGCATATCCATATCAAATACTATATACAGAAGACTGTTTTGTTATTTTAAATATAGTTTCCCAGCTTCCTTAGCAAGCAAAACAGCAGCCACAATCTAAATGAAAATGAAAACTTTTAAAGTTACACTGATCAATTGTATTTGCTGAAAACCACCATGAACCTACTAATATGCTACTATGTCTGTGTTGCATTTCTAACACCTCAATGCAGAGAGAAACAGGCTTACTTTAACAAACAACCCAAGGGAATTTGTAAGCAAAATATTAAGTTTCTGTAAAAATGTAGAAATAAAGTGATATTAAATGTTTCAGAAGATAACACGACATAATCAGGTCGGCCACAATGGACATGTCGATAGCCTCTTCAAACCTGTTTTCTCCTGAAGACTGATACTTTTCAGTTCTCAAGTATCCCTGAGAATGGTTTAATTAAAATTTCCTGTCAAAGGAATTGAAACTATTCAAGAGGGAAAAAAAGCTTAAAAAGTTAACAAGTATATATTGAACGATTTCATTTATGTAAAAATGTAGAAAATGCAAACAAATTCATATTGTTAGAAAGCACTGTGCCTGGGGCCTGGAGTGAAGGGGGGGAAGGACTGCAAATGGGCGTGGGAGACCTTGGGAAGGGGGGAAGGAAGTGTTCAGTAGTTTGCTTGTTGGATGGCTTCCTGAGCGTATGCGCATGTCAAAACTCAGTAAACTGCATTAAACATCATTAAATGGATGCAGTTTCTTGTATAAAAATTATATCCCAATTAAAAAAAAAGAACAAAACAAAAGGTAAAAACAAAAATACAAAAACAAACCCAAAATGAAAAAGCCTGGAGTAAGCCTTTCCTGAGAGTGGAGAACAAGTCATCTTTCTAGACCAAGCTTCACGATATCATAATCTGTATTTCCATTTTTAGCATGTCTTTCAGCTGAGGGGAGTGGAAGAGTGAATACACCCCACTCGTCGAATAAATGAATGTGAAAATGGAACCACTCAGCAAGTTTTAAATGACAGTATGGCAGAGTGGTTTAGAGCACAGACTTGGGTTTAAAAGACACGTGTGGGTCTCCGTGTTGGCTTCGTTATGATCTGTGGAGTGGTCACAAAGCCTCTGTGCCTGGAAGTGACCTCATATTTTCCCATCATTTGCATTTCTCATGCTCTTCTTCACATCATGGGCTCATAGTGGCCACAGAGTCCCCCTGCATGATGGCGGGGGGAAAGCAGACTCAGGAACAAATCTTAACCTTTAGGAGCCTAATTTTCCATCTGTGAAATGGGAATACAACCTAACTACCATGTGACTAAAGAGAACATGTAACTTGGCATTAGCCACAGGAGCTTCACTTACAATAGGTGCTCAATAAATATTTGTTAAAGGAATGAGTGAGTGATGAATGGGCTGATTTACTAAAATGAAGGTCGAATCTGTAAGAGTGTTATGTGTGTGTGTGCATATGTGATAGTCGAGAGGCTAGGAAGTTGATAAAGGAATGAAATACTTAATGTAATGTAGCTATACTACAGGAAATCCGTTTTCTAACGAGAAGAATCACTCAGTAATGCATATACCATGTTGTACTTCATATAAATCATGAGTTAATGAAATTGTGAAGAGTACCCATTTAACAAAAAATGTGAATTGTTACAGATGGATACGTTAACTGGCCAGTCAGCCTCTCAAAAATCATGATTACGTTACTACTGTGTTGAGTATTTTAAGAATACTCACTTTTCAGTTTTTATTTGATTTTGTGTAAGGTAAACACACTGCTAGAGCAGAATACCTCACAACTCATTTACCAATATGAATCATTAACCATTTTTATAAATGAGTTTAGAGTAACAATCTGAATTTTATTACAAACAAAAATAAATCTAAAAAGCTTCCTTCAAGTATACAGTACGCATAAGGATTTCTGCATTACAGTGTTTTACATAAAATGTTCCGAATGACAGAAGTAGAACTTCCTATCATTTGAAGAGAGGAGCTGACTGCTAAAAACCACACACTTACAGAAAGAAAAAAGTTTCACGGGCAAGGCCTGTGATCTCTGGCTACAAGCAGGGGCTGAAACTAGGTACACAGAAGAAACTTCGGAGGAAAAAAAGACATTAAATACTCTAAAATGGTTCAGCAAGAGTCAAACATTTGTAAACAACTTTTAAGCAAATCTCTTCAATATGCAGTTTTGCTATAAAGGAAATAGTCTTAAATGATTTTCACTTGACTCAAAGTTATTTTTAGTGGTGAGGAGTGTCTCTCTCTAGACTTTGTTTTCTTTCCCTCGAGGAAAAACTGAAATGTAATTAGGGATTGTTTAGGGATTGTTTGTGAATTTCTTACATGAGGGCCTTTAAGCCACTTGCTTGTCTGTTCACTATTTCTACCCAAAAATGAGGGTTAGAATAAAAAGTAAAATCAATCAATAAAAAATATGGGTCCTTGTTAAAATCTGTTTGAAGGCTTGATGGGTGAGGATGCTGGATAAAACTGGCTGTGGATTTTAATTAACCCTGCTGCCCTTTTCTCCCATCAAGGATAATCAGGACTTAAAAAGTATGAAATGTGCAACATAACTACTTTAAAACCAAGTAGGTTGAAGTACACTCAGTGTCTAGGACAATGACAGTGTAAGAATCCCCAGGAACTTACTTATACAAACAAGCAAGCGTTCAACAGTCTTCTTTTTGCACTTGGCACTATGACTTAACACTACTTTCTTCCATTTTCCTATTTGAGATTTTAATGAAGTGATTACATGTAATAATAATAAATTTTCCCTTTGAGTATGTAATATATAGTAAAAACACACTAATGACTAGAAATAAAATCTGCAACCTATAATGCTAAATCCTAATGGAAAGGTCGAGCATTAGCATCCACACCTGAATATCTCATGCTCTGAGATAATCAGAAAAGTCTCTGAACACTGACCAGGTCCCTTTTGGTGGAGTGACACATATATATCACAAGCAGCAATGCTATGAATGAGTTATACTTTTCCTTAGTCTACAGTTATTTTCTGTGCCAATTTTATTTTACTATTAATGTGCTGACACCAGTATCACTTTCAACTAGGCAATCAAATTATTTGGGAATGATAGCCCTTCTTTTATTTAAATAAAGTAATGGGAGACATTTATTTACTGGAAACTTTCTAGAAATAGACTTTGAGGAAGCTAAAAATGACACAGTTTAGTACAAACTGTCTTTTACCTTTATTGCTTGTATACACAGGAATACATTATAAAACTCAGTGGGAGGAGGAAAAAAAATAACAGAAGAAAAAGTTACCTGCTTTAGCATTTTTAAGAATAGTTTTGATAACTTCTTAGATCACCTTGCTTATCTGAAACAGAGCAAAACTACAATACAATCATGATATAATTCTAATAATCACAGCAATTATGCTTTCATTTTTAATTTTCTCTTCATAAAACATTAATGCTATAAAAATGAGGTTGATGACATCCTTGTTTAAAAGACACCTTGTACTGGTATCAAAATGTGATTTATTTTAATACCAACTGAAAAAATAGAGCTTATATAGTCTATTATTTCAATGAAGTTTTTTTATTACTTTTATTTTCAAAGTTGGTAGCAAAGTTATTGTTAACAATATAAATTTTCTCTTTATAAGTGTCGAAATTCCCTTAAAAGTGTTGAAAGGCAGCAGGCATTCTAGGATGGGCTTGCAAGGAAAATCAATTACTCCAATGTTGATAAATAGTATACTTGATGAATTTATATTTACTTCTTTAATTTCCTTACTAACTTCTCCTGATTTGCCAGGTTTTTTACTCTTTTGGTATCATAAAAGAAATCTAAGCCCAAGCCTTTTAGCTGGAGCAATTATTTCCATTTTCCAATATTTCTCTTTAGTTTTTCAAAAATATGGATTTTTTTCAAAAATCCAATAATCATTGCAGGAAGGAATGATCATTTAAGCTGGATCGTGTTCATTTACCTTTTAATTTCATTTAAGAGATACTAATATTAGAGTGATAAAATCTTTATAGTTTCAACACACATACACGCAATCACAAAATTAAAAATCTTTATATCTTAAAAAAAAGGGTTCCATTTTGTTCAATGTATCATAGTCAAATTTTAGTCCAATGAAATACGCTTTTATTAAATACAGCAGCCACCACTTACCTTTAAATATTTTATGGATGGAACTAAGTTCAGTACTGATTGAAGGATGCTGGCCTCAGAGCCCTCACTTGCAACTATCCCTAAGTTCTGCATTTCTATAATGTACCACCGCTTATTCTAGATTTATAATACCCTGTCTTTAACTTGGTATATACCACCTTTTGGAAAAAAAATTGTTTTTTGAGATGAGATACAAGAACAAAATCATTCTTGAGGTTCCACCTCGAAAAAAAGACGATGTTTGCACATAGCAGCTAGTTTGATACCCCCTGTTTTTGTTAGGCTAGCCTTCACACAATGAGCATGCATATACAGCCATGGTTCACTGCATCTGTTTTGAAGTTGAGAACTGCTGCTTATTCAAGTCACAGATGCCCCCATGTTATACAAGGAGACAGTTGAATTGCATGTCCACCATGAGAAAAAGAAAATAAACGATGAAACAAAATGCAGCAAATATAGGCAGTTGGCATTCAGAACACGCCCAAAAGCTAACACTCATGAATTGTCATTATAAGGGCTTTTCTTTCCTTAAAAAAAAGAAAAAGAAAAAAAAAAGAAAAAAAAAAGAAAAGTCTTTCTTTGCATATTTTAAAATTTAAAGGTCCCAGAGAATCATGAAGTGCCTTGTCGCTTTTGCTGCTGACTTCTGATGACCTCTAGTTGTTTTTTGCATTGCTGGTAGTAAGTAGAAAGGCTTTTGTTTTCATCTAAAAGCTTTTTATGTTCCTGTACCAGACGAGATGTATTTTGCTGGTCCTTTTCATCCTGGTCCAGTTCTGCAACTAGTTCTTGCCTAAAAACAAATACCACATAATAAAATATAGTACATGGTAGGAAAATTCATCTCTTACTAACTGATGAGCTCAACTTATTAGGACTTTTATTCTGGGTTGATCATTATGTATCTGAGGTACACTACTCAGATACACCTGTAGGCTAGAATGGAAACTATCACCCACTTTTCTGGTGTACCCATACAAACCCCATAATCCTTTTGTAAGTAACTGTACTTAGACAATTAATGAATGCAGATAAAATGGTAAAATAAAAGTTTCAAAACATTTTATTTGGTATCCCTTTTGTGTAGGAAGAAGAAAAAAGGCTGGGGAAGGGCTCTGACCACAGGAAAATAATATGATACTTTATCATTCATACTTCACTTTTACACTCATGAACTTTTATTCATGTTCTGAAGTCACAGTCTTATTTAACTACAGTGCAAAGTGGCAGCTCATAAAACATGTGCAAGCTAATTAAAATAGATGCTATCAACTTAAATCTATTTATTTTAAAAGTGGGAACAATACAAAGTACCACTTTCAAATGAGTTGCTCGCTTTTATGAACATTTTCATGAAAGACCATTAGAGACTTTTATAGCCTGATAAACTGGGAGATGTTCAATATTAACTCCTAGTGTGAACTTACTAGATATAACTGAATAATTAATGAAAAGCCTCTACATGATTTTCTTATAGTATTTCTCATTTAAAGTATTTAAAATTGATTAAAATGTCAGTTTTCACATTCCCTCAATCTATCATTTATTTTTTCCAGCACAGAACTATCAAATGGACAAATATGAAAAAAGTATAGATTAAATATGTGAGAGAGAGAGGTTTTTTTTTTTATTAACATAAAGTGTCAATAATTCTACAATTAGCTCCACAATTTGCAGACTCTAATATTTATTCCCTATATAGCCTTTAAGGTACTGAATTGAAATCATTTTAACAGTAAATTCTGAAGGAGTTATTTTTTCTGGGGTTTTTTTTGGAAGTACAAACAAAACTTTACACAAATTACTTCAAGAACCAAGAAATTTTCATTTATTTAGATTAAAATTAACAGAGGGAATCCTATTACCTTGTATACCTATAGTTGCCATGATTTTGTCCTATAGCATTTCATTTCAGTTACCACAATAACTCAGCTTCAGAGGTATAAAATTTTCATGAGGATCATACTTAAGAAACTGAAGTTTTTGTTTTGTTTTTTAAGAATTTCAAATAAAGGAGCATGAAAATTAGTTTTCTTAAAAAAAGGGAGGAAAAAGGTAGCCTCTTTATAACTCTCAGAAAAACACATGTGAGTATAAAACTCCCCGGAAAAACATTCACTGGTATAAAATAAAGTAATTCTACTCTTCTAAACACATACCTAGAAAGAATATATCAACAAAATATTTTTAAGATAAAGCACATCTGAATATTAGTAAATCAAATTATTTTACCTATGTCCAAGGAAATAATAAATCTTTATAACTATAAATCTAAACAGCTTTTAGCTTTAAAATTCTTGGAACATAAAACATGTGTATATAACACCAGTTTATTTTCCTTAATTTTAATATAATATATGTAGTCAAAAGGGTTGAGTTTTGCAGGAAAAACAGCCAAAAGTTGCTTCAAACTTAAAGATGAACACATATAAAACCTCCAAGTTGGAAATATAGTTGACCCTGGAACAACAAGGGTCTGAACTACATGGATCCATTTATACATGGATTTTTGTGCAGTACTGTAAATGTATTTTCTTTTCCTTATGATTTCCTTAATAAAACTTTTCATCCAGCTAACTTTATTCTAAGAATACAGTACATAAAACATATACCACATAAAATATATTAATTGACTGTTTTACGTTATCGGTAAGGATTCTAGTCAACAGTAGGCCACTAGTATTTTTGGGGAATCAAAAATTATATGTGGATTTTTGAATGAGTGGGAGTTCAGCACTCCAACCCCCAAAATGTTCAAGGGTCAACTGCATGCTTAATGATTAGTTCTAAAAATTACCAAGTTTTCATGTCTTCCAACAATATTTCACCTTAACATATTTTAAACTCAAAATACTAATGTGTTTTATTCATAAAAGATAACTTACTTTCTCTGTAATAACAATGCAATTTCTGTTTGAACTTTCATATATTCTTGTGCCATTTTACAATGCTGTTCAAACACTGCCATAGATTCTTTGGAGTTTGGGCACGGTGCTAGAGGCTGAAAAAAATCAGGACTGTTAAAACAATTAAATCAAATCTCAATATCAAGCTGAGAGTTAGGACAGTGACTGTGATAGGTTTTTATAGCACTAAAGCAATGGTCTTTTAAAAATAAGTGTTAAACCATGGCCTAGAAAATTTTGGTGTCCTTTTGTCAGCATTAACTCAGAACTTAAATTTGCACTTGCTGTTTTAACACTTGCTATTACAGAGAATCACGACGAGAGTTATCATTTGCCCCTGGTTTTACATTTCAGGTTGTCAAGCCGTATTATACCAAAAGAAGTTTACGGCTCTCATACTCATGAGGAGACACTGAAGTGTATTACTTATATTTTCAGTCACTATGAACATGACAGTGTATCATGAAATCTATTAAGTGGAAATGAGCTTATGTAAATTTTATACTATAGCACTTAAGAGCAAAAATGCTATTCTTGGTATTCTTTTTTTTTTGAGAGAGTGCGAGAGAGAATCTCAAGCAGCCTCCACACCCCCTGGAGACCCCGACGTGGGGCTCGATCTCATGACCCTCAGATCATGACCTGAGCCAACATCAAGAGTCGGACACTTAACCGACTGAGCCACCCAGGTGCTCCCCCATCCATTCTTGGCATTCTTAAAGATATGGAAGTATTTTAAGACAACTGTTAAGAACATACAATTTTACCAATTTTAGATTTAACTTAACTGAACGAATCATTTTAACTTGATTTTAGAAAGTTTAAGGAGGCCAACTAAAAGCATAAATAAATGAATATATGATGACAGATATGAACATAACTGTCCACTTTCTGGACAGATTCTCTAAACTTTTTCAAACGAAAAAGTAAACATTCACCGAGAAAGTACCCCTTTACCTGTAGTTGGTGATCCAGTGTAAGATAAGCCATTGGGATAGAGTTATCTGATCCATTGGTATCTGGAATTCAAGTATGTACTTTATTTTCTATCATAAATAATTATAAGCAAAAAGCAAGAAAGGATGCATGAAATATTGGCATTTTTTTCCTAAAGTAAATAATACATAAAAGTTATTGGTAATGGAGAGAGTCTATTTCTGAATTCTAAAGATAAAAAGAGAACATTCAATCACCAGATAATCAGAATGCAACCACACTCTCGTACAATTTAAGTTGGCTATAAATTGTGTAACATTAAAGGTTATAAGCCCTTGTTCAATTAAAAACAAAAACATCTACCCGAGACCAATACTACATTACATGCTAACCAATTTGAATTTAAATAAAATCCTGAAAGAAAACAAAAAACAAAAACAGTGGTATGGGACCTTTATACTTTAAATTCAGTCTTCACTGACCCTACCTAATCCAATCTCATATCTCTTTCTTTCCTTATCATGCTGTTTACTATAATGCTGTGTCATTCCCTGAACATTAGTGTTCTTTAATGAAAAAAGGGTGGGGGGAAACAAGAGACACATTCTCTTTCAGTGGATTATCTTCAATTTATGTAGACTCTAGTGTGAACCCCTTCCCACCTTTCCTAATGAGAATCACTGCAGAAAATGAAAGATGTTTTTGATGGGAGTATATTGAACACAGGTGTAATGAATGATATGGAAACTGTAGCTCAATGTCATGCGCGGAACAGTTAAATGGGTTAAATCAAACCACCAGTCAAAATTTTACTAAAGTATTTGAACAGACAGCTTTTGTTTGTATTTCAAAAGAGG
Organism: Ursus maritimus; assembly: GCF_017311325.1. Classification (NCBI taxonomy): domain Eukaryota; kingdom Metazoa; phylum Chordata; class Mammalia; order Carnivora; family Ursidae; genus Ursus; species Ursus maritimus. The sequence continues at coordinate 3,925,257 of NW_024423675.1, forward strand.
TAAACCGTCATAACAACTTGCATGAGTCACATGGGATTAACATTTATGCCTCCAGAAGCAGGCAGGATAACTGTGAAGTAATATGGACTTTTTAATTTCAGAAGTAGCTGCTTTCCCACTGTTAGGAAAAAGGTAAATGAGTTAAATAAGTGAGCTGTTCAGGGGTGCCTGGGTGGCTCAGTTGGTTAAGCGGCTGCCTTCGGCTCAGGTCATGATCCCAGGGTCCTGGAATCAAGCCCTGCGTCGGGCTCCCTGCTCAGTGGAGAGCCTGCTTCTTCCTCTCCCTCTGCCTGCCACTCTACCTGCTTGTGTTCTATCTCTGTCAAATAAATAAATAAAAAATCTTAAAAAAAAAAAAACAGTGAACTGGTCAGCCCTTTTCCTGACAAGTGATTCCTTGATAGAGTGGTGCAGATAAAAACAAGGTCTGGCTGACAGCAAGGCACTGCATGCAATGCAATAAAAATTAGGACAGTTTGATGGTTCAGTAACTTCAATAATTTATTACTGACTGATAATCTAGTTTTCTTTTTCAAAACCACTGTGAATGTGCTTGCAAGTAACTCCAAAAGCTAAGCTAAATCAAATGCTAACATATAAGTAAGCAGTCAACCCAAGGTGGTGATGGTTACTATCACTGTTGCTACTGTTATTGATATTGATACTAAATGGAGAATTAGGAAGGAAGGGCAATTTTATATACTTGAGTTTATATTTCAGATTGAAAAAGTAATGTTTAAAAAAAAAGTAATGTTGGGGCGCCTGGGTGGCACAGTTGTTGGGCGTCTGCCTTCGGCTCAGGGCGTGATCCCAGCATTCTGGGATCGAGCCCCACATCAGGCTCCTCCGTTGGGAGCCTGTTTCTTCCTCTCCCACTCCCCCTGCTTGTGTTCCCTCTCTCGCTGGCTGTCTCTGTCAAATAAATAAATAAATAATCTTAAAAAAAAAAAAGTAATGTTCATTAAATACTGGAGTGCAATAAAGAAAGAATGACAGTGTAATGCCTAGTAGAATCTTACCTATCCTAAAATCATATAGTAACATAAGTATTCTTCTGGAATGGCTAAATAAGAAATACACTTAACTTGTTATTTTCCTAACTCT